>NC_060213.1:68195000-68495000 GCF_021130785.1 Homalodisca vitripennis
TCATCATAAGCATAGACATTAACAGAAATTCCACTACGTCTTTCAAACTTTGCTATATCATCAAGTTTCATGGGGCATTCGCAAGTTGCTAGTGCATGAAGCAGCTCTCGTTTGAAAGGTTCGTAATTGCTGATTCTTTCTGGATTTAGCTGCCAGAATTGACCACCTAAAACATTTCTGATCTTCGTTTTTTACATTAATAACAGCCTTTTTGGATTGAATCTGTTTTGGTAGAACCACATAGCTGGTGGAAAGGTGGAAAGCGTATCCGTGAAAAGGAACGTATCGGTTTACTCTGATCTCCAAGCCTTTCACACTTTTTAGTGACCATTGAGAACCATTTGCCTCAAACTCCTCCATCTCAACCAACATCTTAAGTTTTGCTGAGTTTATAATAGTCAGACAGAGACGTTGTCGAGTAAAGAATTTCATTTTTTGTTTTAAAGTTCATGACTTGAGTCACCTCCACATCGTTTATTATTTTCTTGAATTCAGCACGATAAACCATGTTTACCTTAAGATTTTTTTTCTTTTACAGCTTCCTGAAGTTTTTCAACAACGAGTGGTTTGAATATCTCAAGAAAAATTTTTGGATCTTTGATCCCACGTTTGTTCATAATCACATACGTTTTCAATCTTCCCGTGAATGCCGACTGGACTTCTGATATTTCATCAAGTATTGTCTGTGACTCCTCTGGAGTACGTACCGGAACCAGATGAGGTGGTGAAGGTGATTCTGTTTTAGACAGAAGCTGTCTCTCTTCCATGGTAGGGCTAATCGAATTCTCACTATTAATTGTACTAGTCGGTGCCTCACTAATAATCTTTTTCACACTTGTAGGAATCATTTGTGGTCTAGTCGGTTTTCGGATCATCGCTTCAAGAGCTATGTCATTTGTATTGACCTTTGGTATTTGTTTGACTTCCCTTGGTCGTTTTGGGTATTTCTTTACCAGCATGATGATGTCTGGATTAGGTGCCGCAGTCTTGGTGTCTGTCTCGTAATGGGTAATATTTCACTCCTGTATCGAGGACCTTCATGAAGTGCTGACAAACTGATACAGTCACGTTTCGATTGTTTGTGACGGTTCCAGTTGGATGACTCTACTGGTGTTTCACAAATCCAACAAATTTTACTTTTAGGAGCTGGTTTGATTTCCATCTTTTTCAGACGTTCGTTATATGGCCGAGCCATGTTGGAAACCGTTATTTCCTTACTTCATTTTGGACATGGTTTCTTCTGGGGTTTTGTTTGAGCACGTACATCGGTCTGACTAAGCACGTTGTATGTTGGACTCTCTGGGAAATGTAGTGGTGAATTGTATACAGGACTATATGGTATATGCAGTGAATAGTCTGACTTATCCGGAACTTGAAATGGTGGTGGACCAAGTATTGATATAATTTTCGATGAATCGGGGTGTATCCTTTTTACTGGTGGTTCAAACTTTGGAGCGTCAGCTGTAGATGGACCAATTATAGTTCTAAGTTTGGAATAGAAATCTGGAGTGTCTAACATAGACAAATCAAAATCAGCAATCGCGTCTTGTTCTTCAGGTCTGAGATTTGAATATGACTCTGGCAACACAGACATATCAAAATCAGCAATCATGTTTTGTTCTTCAGGTCTGAGATTTGAATACGACTTTGGCAACATAGACATATCAAAATCAGCAATCACGTTCTGAAATTGATTGTCACTCATAGCCTCAGCGTAGTTTTCCAACATAGACATATCAAAATCCAGAGTTTGTCTGTCTAACGTGGACATGCATTTCTTTGTTTGTTTTTTTTTATGGCGGGACATGGAGGAGTTCCTGACTTCAGCACCACTCTTTGAACATACTTGTTTCATCGAAGGAGGTTTTTCATTGAATCCGTTGGAAGAAGCATAAGCTGGTGGATTTGACGCTGACATTCACTTCTTTGTTTTTTGGTGGCGGGATAGGTTAGATGCAGTAACCTCTGCTCCACAATTCGGACATTTCTTGACTGATGATCTTCGAAGACCATCCGTAGCATTGAAAAATGCTGTTTGCTTGCTAGCAGGAGAAAACGCCATTATTATAGAGCTGGCTACTCTCTTATTGTATGGGCGATTGTCGATGGAAAAGGATGAGGTATGGATACACTTCTTTGTTTTTTTGTGGCGGGATAGGTTAGATGCAGTAACCTCTGCTCCACAATTCGGACATTTCTTGACTGATGATCTTCGAAGACCATCCGTAGCATTGAGAAATGCTGTTTGCTTGCTAGCAGGAGAAAACACCATTATTATAGAGCTGGTTACTCTCTTATTGTATGGGCGATTGACGATGGAAAAGGATGAGGTATGGATGGATGAGAATAGGAAGAGGAGTAGGAAGAGGGGGGGGTGTGTGGGATGAGTGGAAGGAAGGATGAGAGCATTATTAATACATTTGACTCTAAAAGGAAGAGGAGTAGGAAGAGGGTGGGTGAGTGGGATGAGTGGAAGGAAGGATGAGAGCATTATTAATACATTTGACTCTGAACTAGAACATAGTTTTTTGTAACTCTTTTTCATAAAACGATCCTATTATTTCCTCACCAGACTGGTCTGCGATTTAGTAGGTAACAGGGCAAGTTTTGTTGACAGCAAAAATCCGAAACATTTCTCTTGTCCAATTTCTGCGGTATTTATTTCCAAATACATCTTTCTTTATAGTAATTCTTACGCGGCCTCCAACCGAAAGTCTGGGTTTGAATACTAAACATCGTCCAGTGTTTGCGTACATGTTTCTTAAAATTTGTTCATTGCTTGAATTCACTTCTGATGGGCTCATCTTTATAGTGCTATGAAATTTACTGTTATATTGACGTAGAAGCTTCGGTAAATGTGACACCCATCTAAAAGAGTTTTGAATTTCAAAGTGTACTTTCATTTTTTCATTGAGAGTTCTATGAAAACGCTCTATACACACTACGTATAGATCTATATCTACAATTTGGTGTATACTAGGTACAATAGAGTAAAATCAAACCATGAGGACTTATATTTATATCTAAGGAAAGACTTTTCACCTATTTCATTTACTTACTTTCATAGAAAGAATTATTAAGTTATTTTACTGCCTATATTTTAATTTAAACATGCGTGCTAGGTAACTTTTCATGTCATAACTCAGTTATTCAAATAACTATTAATAGCTAGGTTCTACAACTTTATGTAATAATATAATTTTTCGTGTAAAGGTACTTTTCTTTTCATACGTTATTCTTTGAAAAAAAGTTTTTCTTTGTTTGATTTGTGAGCGTGTTTTTCAGGTGTAAGCGCGCACCTGAATTCGTGTCTTCCAAATCTGTAATGTTTATTTATACAAATCTTTATCCATTAAATTTGTCCCTTTATGACTTGCGTAGTTTTGGTAGCTTAATATACCTAACATTTATCTGTAAATAAAAAAATTAAAAATAAGATAAATTATTCAATGTACAAGTCATAACCATTGGCAATATTTCCAAAACATCCACGGATGGCGCAACTAAGGACTGTGTGGCAGGCCTGTTCGGTGCTCTTGACAGTGAACTCGAACTAGACAGCTACAGAAATATTCCATGTGAACAGTTTGACTACCACTATCAGCTAACCGATGCTTTCATCAGTCAACTCGTAAAGGGGTTCAAAATTATTCATTTCAATATTAGGTGTTATTATAAAAACATTGACAACATTATTCTATTACTAAACAGTATTGATGTAATATTCGATTGCATAGTCTTTACTGAAGCATGGCTGGACAAAAACAAATTTTTTGTACACTTAGACAATTATGACATATTTTGTACTTCTGAAAATTGGAATAGGAACGATCGAGTTATTGTTTATATTAGGACAGAACTAAATGCGTTATCGCAACAGATAAAACTTGGTAATGCATCAGGACTCAAGCTAGACTTTGACATCGACAATAGACACTACATAATAACAGCAGTATACCGCAGTCCTACTATGAACGTTGACTTATTTCTACGTGACCTTGAATCTTATATAACTGGACTTAGTGAAAACATTACAAACGTGTTTATTGGTGACGTTAATATTGATACCTTACAAACTACTAGACATAAAAATGATAAGGACTCTTATTTAAACATTTTATACGGGGCTGGCTACACTGAGTGTATAACATTACCGACTAGAGTAACTGAAACATTCTCTGAGCTGTATCGACCATATATTTATTAAACACTTTGACTATACTGCGATCAGCTCCGGGGTACTGTCTACTGACGTGACTGACCACTACGCCGTCATAGCGAGGATACAGAGTGCAAACAGTAACACCACAGACACGTCTGACTTGACCAAAACATATGATGATATGGACAAACTACAAGGTTTAATACAGTCCCAGCCCTGGGACAGTGTCCTGGCCCAGGGAAATTTTAATATGAGCTGCAACAAATTTCTCGAAATTTATCACAATCTTAGAAATCAGTCAGAAGTATCAAAACAACCAAATACTCGTAATAAAAAACTAAAACCTTGGATAAATATAACTCTCATACGTAATATTAGGAAAAGAGATAAGTTGAGTAAACTGATTAAAAAACAACCTTGGAATGAAAATTTAAGAATTTATTACACCCGGTTTAGAAACCAACTTAGTGGCCAAATAAAAATTTCAAAAATTACTTATTATAGACAAAAAATATTGGATTCATCTGGAGATCCAAGACGTTTCTGGAAAATAGTCAATGAATTAAGCGGTAAAAAATTAATAAAAATGATTTTCCAATAGCATCATTTATGGGGGGCTCGGATTTAGGTGGTGGGGGCGTGCCGGCGGTGGCACAATCCTTTAATACAATTTTTTTTAAATGTAGGGAATAAGTTGGCCACTGAGCTGCCTCCGCCATTGGGCCCCGCCGTTGATCGATGATTCCGCGTACAGAGTCGGGCACGAGTTTCATCTGGAGCCAGTCTCCGCCAGCCAGGTGTTGAGGTGTGTCGGGGAGATGCGTGGTTGCTCGGCCCCCGGCATGGATGCTTTTCCGGCCGCTATTCTCAAAAATTGTATTGAGTATTTACTTTTACCCTTGACCCACATCATTAATCAAAGTCTAACTTCTAGGATCTTTCCAGATCAGTTCAGGGTTGCAAAGGTCATTCCAATATTCAAAGCAAACAGTAAAACCGATTTAAACAATTATAGGCCGATCTCATTACTTAGTGTACTATCTAAAGTATTGGAGAAGTGTGTTAAATATCAATTGCAATAGTATTTGGAACTTAATAATATTTTATCAGAAAACCTATTTGGATTTAGAAGTGGAAAAAAATACGTCAGACGCTCTTTTCTTGGTTAACAAAGTGATCATGGAGTCAATGAATGCTAATGAAAAAGTGTTAGTTATTTTTATTGACTTGGCGAAAGCCTTTGACTCAATTGATAGACAAATCCTATTTTCAAAATTAGAATGTGTTGGAGTGAGGGGTGTGGCCTTGAACTGGTTTAAGAGTTATTTGAGTGATAGGAAACAAGTAGTATCAATTAATAATCAAACTAGTGATGTCCCTCAGTGTAGAGTATGGTGTGGTTCAAGGCAGTACACTCGGACCTTTACTATTCTTACTATATATAAATAATATTGACAAACTGAATTTAACAGGAAGACTTTTTCTGTTTGCAGATGATACGGCAATAATATTAAAAGGTAGGAACTGGAATGAAGTGTATCAAATTGCATCAAGAGAAATAACATTAATTCATAAATGGTTTAATGATAATGTGCTAACCATGAAAGTAGGCAAAACTAAATGTTTTCCAATTGCCCTTCGTGCCGCGGGTGGGCCGCCCGCTGATCTCAGATTGATACTCCACTCTTGTGGTAACGCAGTAAATCGGTGCTGTTCTTGCAACGTCATTGAAAGGGTAGACCAGTATAAGTATTTGGGAGTAATTTTGGATTCGAAATTGAAATTTGACAACCACGTCGAGAAAATTAAGAACAACCTTAGAAAATTAATATATGTTTTTTATCAGCTGAGTCGGATACTAAATTTTGATGAAATTAAGCGTGTATATTTTGCTTATGCGCAATCTATCCTGTTGTATGGAATAGTTGCTTGGGGAGGCGCTCGTAAAAACCTAATTTACCCTCTTTACATTTTACAAAATTCAGTAATAAAAGCCGGGTTTAAAAAACCGAAACGCTACCCCTCAAATCAGCTTTTTCGGGAGACAAAAATACTTACAGTAAGGCAGCTGTATATAAAATCGGTTTTGGTCTACACCTTCACGCATCGTGACTCAGTGATAACTGAGGTTACACACCAACATTTCACCAGACATGCACAACATGTTGGTATGCAGGTCCCCAGAGTAGTAACATCTGCTAATTGCACAAATTCTTTCTATGTCGCAAATTTTCTCTACAGAACAATACCTGCCCATATAAGGGATCTGCAGGTCTCACTTAGTTTATACAAAAAACTGATCACCGCCTGGCTGGTGGAGGTGGGGGCTGACTACGCGGAGCTGCTAATCTGCCCTGAGTATACATGAATATGTCAAATTGCTGACTGACACCATCTACACAAGCACTGTGACTGAGCTGGTCTTCCCTAGTCCATGCGTGTATTGAAATATTAAAGTTCTAAATTCTTTGCAAAGCCCTCAATTTTTAATTGAATTTATTTAAAATTGAACTTTTTATCCTATTTTAAATTAATTTAAGTCCGGGGTTTTATTATTAGTTAATACTTTGTTTTTATGTTTTAATTCATTAATTGTTTCTAATGATTACTTTTTCGTAAATATTTTTCATAAAGTAAATTGTTAAAAACATCTTTGAACCTACATGAGGAAGAAAAGTATTTCTGTAGTGCTAGTCAAATACGGTGGTTGATGCATTAAGTGTAGTTACAACTATTCTGTAGCAGTCTTAGTTTGCACTTATTTTTATTAACGTATACTGTACATATATTTCTAAATTTATTTAGTTCTTTAGTGTAATGTGTTTCTTTTTTATATTTCTTTCTGTCTTTTTATATACTATGAAGTAAGCGCACAGTTTTTTTTAATGGAACTCAGAGTCACGCACAGGATTCGTCCCATGTGGCTCTTTATTCACTTTGTAATGTGTGATTGATTAACAAATAAAGTCTTTGATTTGATTTGATTTGATCTATAATGGCACTTATTTCCTCATTTTCAGTATGGTATAACTTTATTTGATTTTTGTGTAAAAACTCTCTAAATTCCTTATTAACAAATTCTCGTCCTTTATCCGTGTAAAGAAGGTTCGGGGGTTTGTGACCAACCAATTTCGCTCTTCTTAATATTTTACCAAACGATTTAGTAACCTCTTGTGAGCTTTTAGTTTTTAATGCTTCTGACCACGCATATTTTGAAAACGTATCAATTACATTAAGTATGTATCTGAATCCATCATTTTCCTTTGAAACCTAATCATTACAACAAGGTCTGCAGCCCACAAATCATCAATACCCAAAGTTACAATTTTTCTCTTAGGGAATCGCTTAACCACAGGTTTATGAACCTCTAATGCTCGAAGCAGGATTTCTTTCCGACCTTTCTGCTTCATTAATTCCTGATACTATCCACAATACACTTACAGTATACCAAACTAGTAATTTATAAGGTGCGGTGTCTCGCGCGGCGCGGCGGTGACTGGACAGTGACGAGGCGCGTACCGATTGCGTTTGTATACTTATAGAAACAACACGCGGTGTCTCACACGGCGCGGTGGTGGTGACGGTTCAGAGTCGCGCGGCGCGGTGCTGACGAGGCGCATGCCGATTGTTTGTGTACTTACAGTAACAACGCGTGGTGTCTGGACAGCGATGACATGCGTGGTGATTCGCACGGCGCGGTTCTGACTACCCATACTCACACTCTTAGTCGCTGAACCGCTCTCTAACAATTCTGTCCCAGATTCGGTCTCACACGGTTTGTCCCATAATCGGTCTCAGGTGCTTTGTCCCAGGAACGGCCATAGTATACTACTAACGGTAAATACTTTTGAAAAACAAAACACATCGTCCGGTGCTGCACCGATTTTGTTTTCAGAGTAAGATGTACACAACATCACAATTACGAGTTCACTGATGCCTTACCATTACTTAAATTTAAACATAATCCTGCACTTTCGTAATATGATGAACCTCTAAAGGCTGGTAATATTGTAGCACATTGGTAAAAGTATGCACGCGTGGTGTTATGCTGAGACGTACTTATATTAGTTTGCCATTTACACAGTAAGCACACCTTGTGTCACAGTGCAGTTTGTTGATGAACAGCACCATTTTAAAACCTCATATATACAATTATGGGATAAAGAAAACACGGTATAGTGAATGTTTCAAAACCTTTCGAAGTCTTGCATTGCTAGAAAATATTTTATATTTCAGCGAATGGTTTTCCTTGGTAAAATAAACATTAGAGTTTTATAAAAATTTATGAACTATAAATAGGCTAAATGTAAAAAATAAAAATATATATATATATTTTATAGTTCATTAAAATATAATATTTTTCAAATTCCCAAAATTCATCTCAAAGGTAAAGAACAATGATGCTATACGGACTGATAAGGAAAAGGACTCTTTATGGTCATAACATAATTTGTTTTATTTCTGTCCATTTATTTTTGTAATATAAATGACCTAAACAGGATAGTTAGTACTAACAGTTATTAAAGATTTATTATCAATACTGAATGGCTATCAAGAAATCGTTTTTTTTTTTTCGCATCATTAGATAAAGTATTGCAAAAATGAACATATTTACTTACAAGTATATTATTGAAACGTACACATAGTCTGGGTTTATTACTTTTGTATTTTTGTGTGAAGATTTTTACCTAGTCTATTATTGTAGATTTTACAAGGTACTAACCAAAAGTATACTAATTTTTACTAATAATACCTTTCTATACCATTCTTTCCAAAAAGCAATATCTACATATTTCGAGGGTTTTATATCTAATTCGTATATAGACCTTGAAAATCTAGAGTTGGTATAAGGATACTTGTAACATCCATTGATTTTGGCTGACGGTTAGTAAAGCTTATAGTCAGGGTAGTATTCAGAAAGTTAATTGAGCTATAAACTTGAAATTATATATAATTTGTTTACCTATCAGTAAGGGTTCCTCCTGGTAATGTTGCACTGAACCTAAGCGAAGCTTGTTTAGTGTATGGCGTACTTCTACATATTTTTGTATTACCAATGGCAGTAATAACGAATTTTAACCAATTGGTGCATTCTATACTTTTATTTCACACCTCCATAGCGGGACTGTAACTTATTGAGACCAAATACTGATTATGCGCAGTAAATTTTCTGCCGCATTCAACGGTTACACTATCGTACAATACTTAACTAGACATAATACAATACTAATATACAATAACTGACAATAATCCACTAGTGTAGCACAAATATCCATCTAAAAGTCATATATTTAAAAAAAAAGTTGTAAACGTACTGTAGACGGCGTAAGGAATAATACAATAATATTAACATATTATAATAATATACTAAAAACCTGCTTAGTAACAATTATTTTCGACTGTAAACGCTGAGATGTAGCACTTAAGCTTTTAATTGCTTTTGTCTAGGAGTGGGGTGGACTTTAATTTACAGTTTTTCTGTCCTCCATAAACCTGCATATGGGGATAAGAGTCATAACAACTGAATTTAAAATCATTCATTTTAAAATCGTTGCCATTACATTTATTTTATTATTATTATTGTTATTAGTATAATTCAAAAGGGTGATTACAGCAAAACTGTTGTATGTAGATTTCCTTAAATGAAGGCTGCAGTTACAAAAAAAATAATAACGTATTATTTGAATACATTTAAATATTTTTAAACTAATTTCTTGATGGTATCCTTGTTATTGATGCATACTAGTTATGATCAAACTAGTTGTGTACCTACAATAAACGAGCTCGTCTGTATAGTTAGTTTGGTGCAGGTAACATTATAAAACAGCAATATTTCTCTTTCATGGAGGATTCAGGTTTACTAAATATCGCTTGCTAACTAAAAATATTTTTAATGTATTTACATATGAGGTGAGCGCACTCATTACCTGACAGGATGACATTTGCACTTTTCCAGGACCAGCCTACAAATCGGGCAGAGAGCTTTTATACACTTTTGGCCAATAAATATAATGCTTTACAACTGCTACATGGGTGGGGGAGCATAAATTAGTTTTTTTTTTCAAAACCTTAATAAAATGTTACCATTGTATAAATGAGAAAATGTTAATTTGCCTATTTAAATGTAGGTACATACAAAACATTTAGTTTTACGTAGCTTTGAAGACTAAATCAGATAGGTGACTTCCCTCATTCTGGATACATTGAGTGTACCGATTGCTGGTGTATGTCATTACCCTTTCAAACATAGCAGGCGTTATGTTGCCAATTTCAGCATGGATGTGTTTTTTTAAATCTAGAAGAATCCTTGGACGGTTTACATAAATACGAGATTAAAAAACCTCCTTAGAAAAAAATAACAACGAGATAATTTGGGAGATCAAGCCGGGTATTGCAAATCGCCCCTGATTGAGATTGAGATTGAGATCGTTCTGGGAAGTGTTCTCTCGAAACAGCTATCGATGCTCTTGCGGTGTGCGCCGTCTTGCTGGAACCAAATTTCTTTCAATAGCCAACTAATCTAGTCGTGGTAAAAAAATCCTGTAACAAGTTTATATACCTGCCCGAATTCACTGTCACTGCAACTTCATTATCCTCAAAGAACCAGGGACCAATAAATGCAGATGAGGAAATTGCACACCATACTGTAACTTTAGGTGAATGCAAAGACCTTTCATGCAATTTTCGAGGATTGGTTTTTTTTTGTAGCACATGTTTTTTTTATTCACGGACCCAAACACAAATTAAAATGGGCTTCATCACAAAAATACATAATACCGTCTCAGGAACGATATCCAGAAAAACCGCACACGCGTTCCTCCGACAACGGTAGTGACGTTCTGACAGTTCCAGCACAATCGCCATCTTGTATAGGTGGAAATGTAGGTCTTCATGAAGAATCTTCCTCACAGAACGATTAGAAATTCCAAGGGCAGACGCATGTTTACGCGCTGAACGCCGTGGTGATCGCAACATTGAAGCTCTCACTGCCTCAATGTTCTCAGTTGATCTAATAATTGTATGAAAAACAAATACAGTACTGTAAGTTTGATGAAGGTGTTATTACAGGTTTTATTCTATTAACTTATGTTTTATTTATTTAATAATATTGAATCGGCTTTGTATTATTTGCGACAATTGTTGCCATGAAAAATACAAATTTCAAATAAACCAATGAAACGTAAACTTTACAAGACTGACAATAAATTTTGCCAATGGCGCTGTGTAGTGGGTACGGCGGTTATCGCAAGATAACCAGATCAAGCAACGCCGAGCGTGGCTGCTGCTTGGACAGGTGACCGCTGAGCGATCCTGTCCTTGCAAGCGGCCCGCCTGCCCGGCCATTGGTGGTGGTTCGGAAGTCGCCTTTAAGCCGTTGGTCCCCAGGTTAAGTGTTAGAGAGGGCTTCTTAGCCCTAACTTCGCCTGGTAAAATAAGACATTCTTTACTTTTTTTTTAATAAATGTTACGGCTCAAGTATTTATAACCTTATTTACTGCTTTGTAAGCAACTGTGTATCTGCGTATTTCGTCATGAATAAAGCTTTTCAGAAATCCATCAATCATTATTACCATTCACACTCAACAGTTTCACCTCTCGATTTATATGCAATATATTTTATTTACAGTTTTACAGTTAAAAAAGTCAGAATATTAACTCCAAAATAAAATAAATTAACTAGATACTTTAACACATAATTAATGTAATAAATAATAAGTGATTGGTTTCACAGGTAAAGAAAATGTGTGCTACGTCATGAAGTATAAACAGTTGCACAAAGAACAAATATTTATGTTATTTTATTTTAGAAAATCTTTAAATTCGTTCCAAGAAAGATAGTTTGGCTACATTAAAATGAATTATAAAGATACAATACATTGGTAAAGCCATTGTTCCAGTTATAGTTCTATCTATGCAATTAAAAATATAACGTGTTTAAAAAAAAACATATGTTAGGCATATTTACATTTCATGCAAAAATGTTGATAAAAGTCGAAACGTATAGTAAAATATCGTTCATATGAAACAAAATATTATCAGAATGTGACAAATATACTCGAGTATTAATATATTAGGCAAGGTACTATAAAACAAGACTTTAGGTGTCCGCCACATTACATTTTAAAAGGGCAAAAACAAAAAATGAGTGATTGTTATAATCATGAATATATAATATGGACCAGCTTGATTTATGTCGCGGTTTAATTTATCCTTGTTTAGAACGAGGTGTACGATGGACGAATCGTTACGTTGTTGGGTTTAGTTATTAACTTGTTATCATTAATCAAATAATGTACAGAGTACTACGAGTATAATATATTATACTTATATGGATCAATTCAGCACCAACGTAAATAAACAGTTTTGTTGTTTTGTCGCAGCAAGGGTTGCATTTTTGTTATTTAAGGGGAGCACGACAGTTGCATCTTTTCCATGTTAATTTTACGTATTTTGAGCACAGCTTTCTCAGACACCATTAAAGATAATTGAACCACATTTTTAACATGCATTCTAGAAATTTAAAGTACACTTTAACACATTGATTTAAAAGAATATGTATTAATATTTTTTCTTATTTTTAAATATTACAATACATATTTTGGAATTTAAAAAAAAATTAATTTTTTTCTTTTGAACTATTAGAGATATATATATATTTCCCTGTGGTAAAGTGTATATAATTTGTTGGTGAATTGTGGTAAAAATTTGGTTGAAATAAATGCAGTTGCTCCTGAGGAATCTGCGTTCAAAGTTTAAAAAACCTGTTTTCGTTAAACGGCTAAAAAGTTTTAGTTTATAGTACCTAAACTGGCCGGCTCCATAGCTTGGTTCATCAGGGTCTTCTTCCTTATCTTCCAGTTTTCTCTTTACTTGTCTTTTCTTTTGCCTCGCTTGATTTTTGAAATCTGAATAGTTACGCTCCGACGCTTTGATGCGGTGTTGGTCCATTTGTTTCATGCTAAGAACAGTAAACTTTCCAATGTTCATCTCTAGTTTTTAGGAACAACTTGCATTTAGTTACATTACCACTATTGAACACTGACACAACATCATACACTCCAAAATGTAGTGTTTTCAGTCCAACAAAGCCGGTTTTGGGTAGCCTAGACCAAATAACCGCGTTCACACTTTCGTTTGGTTTCTGTGACTTGCCGTGGAAACATTTCCGCAACAGTTCTTTGTTAGATAGAATTTTAAAAACTGGTTTTATAAATTCCATTACAGCCACAGGGATAGTATTTTTGTGGCTGTAAGTCTCATCTTTAGCATTTGCCTTTTGATATCCGCACCAACTTGTCTCACCTTTCCGATACAAACTGTGGTGTGGGTCATTGTCACTTGAAATCTTGTGGAAGTACAAAGCCCAAATGTCTTTCACCATGTTGTCGAGACTGTCTGTGTTTCTTCTTATTGCTAAACCACAGTAGGTCTGGAGTTGATCAATGACAGCTTGAGATAGCCTATTCTTGACAGCTAAGCCTTCACCTTCAGACAAAATAATACGTTTGTTTTCTGATTTTAGTCTTCTCAATCTTGTGCCCATTCCTCTCTGAACATGATGTTTATTCCATGGATATTGATTAATACATTTCTGTTGAATTTTTTATGGGGAGAAGACAACATTTTTGACACCCACACGAACCCTGTGAGATAATCGTCAGGGATGGCGAGCGTAATAAGTCCTTAGGGGTAATCGCTATATGAGTGTGTCCCAGTAAACAGCCTACATGACATGACGGCATTAATAATAACTCACGGAACATCGTTAATTCATTCATTGCTCCTTGGTTAACTTAACAATAGTCTTCTTACTTGTACTAAGCCTAATAATATAAAGTATTCTTTGTATTTTAACACCGATTTTTGATTAATGGTAAATATTTTACATATAAAATCTCAAAGTTCCTCAAGGTTTCAAGGACCACTGTCATTTTTACAATTAATAATTCTTTAAACGCACAGTAAGACTCTAATAAAAAATATGGCTATTGGTGGTTGGAATACAGGCCAGAAGGTAGAACTTATATAAGAACATAACATTACATATTAAAATTATTTATTATTTTGTCTTATATTTACAAATAACATACAAGTGTCAAAAAACTGTACATTGAAGTACGATTTGTTTAAATACGATAAAAAAATTGCCTGAGATAGATAATAACAGCATCCATCGTTTAAAAGCTCGTAAAAAGGATAAATTGTTACTATTTAAAATTTTCAGGAGGTAATATTTTTGCATCAGTTACGTTATATCACAATATAATAAATAATAATTATGCTATGCAGATAGAAATAGGGCAATTGGTTGTAAATTGAAGCATCGAAGCACAATTACTAACAATTAAGTAAGGTCAAAGAGAAATGTGTTTTTGCTTCAAGGTGAGTGGATATGTATCCATTGCTTGTTTATTTAATTTAGTTCTCCCTCTGGGAACTGCATTACTATTTTAATAACAAGCATAAATAGTTATGAAATGTATGAATAAAGATATCTCGCATATTATTCTTAATAACAGTGTTCCTTGATGATATCTTAATGTTCATTCCATTGATAATTATGACTTACTGTTACTAACCTAGTTTTAAAGTTTTATGAGTAAATGTAAAAATATATAACTATACATTAGGTATTCGATAGTAGTACTATATTATATGTATTTGTGTGCGTGCGCGCGCGCGCGCGCGCGCTCATGTGTGTGTGTGTGTGTGTGTGTGTGTGTGTGTGTGTGTGTACAATATATACACAAATCTACATAAAATACATAATCAGATTAATTTTTACTAATACTTCATTAACAACTACAATATTAAGCAAAAATATAATATTTTCTACTTTTAATTCTTACATCTAAAACATACTTTAATTTTTTATAGTTTTTATTTTAAGGAATTTTATAAATATGAAGTAAAAATAAATTCTGAGCAATTACATTCCATTTGATGTTTTCTTTATAATAATGTTATTAAGGATATTTTTACATTACGCTTACGTATTATACAATTTAATAATGTAATATGAGATACAGCATATTTAGGAATAAATAACTTACCCTTATTTTTTATTGTTTGCTACATTATATTGTAAACTATTTATGTGGAGGTTTCCATATAATGAACGGAGATAATTAGATTATTTATATTTCATTAGGAAAGATAAGTACATTTTCATTGCAAAGGATGTTGAGGACAGTGACTTAAATTACAAAACCACTGCCAGGCAATCAGCTGTAGCAACAAGTGTAATCATTCAGGTAACCATAACAACGGCGACTAGATTAGCTAAGGCAGAATATCTTTGATAACAAAATAAGTGATTAATTTGATCAGTAACTATATATAAATCATGATACAGTAATACAAAAGTAACAAAGAAAATTTTATTTAGAAATAGGAATTTCCTTTGATACTTAATTAGTTTAATTAGGTGCAGGCTGAACTGGTGGACATCAATAATATAGTTAATTCCCTATTAGAATTGTTGTAGAAATGTGGTATAGATTTTTGTAAAGTGCCCGTAAGATTGGAGCTTTAATAAAATAGTGATAAACACACACAAAGGGTGTTTTAGTAATTTGAAAACATGCACGGTTGTTGTGTTTGTAATGAGGTAGTTTGGAGCTGGTTAGCCGCACGTCGCCAATATTGGTTTCTGTCATCACCAGCCGAGTCTACCTCTGACCGTTTATTGTTTGTCCAACTCTGTGTATTTCACATGTATAATCACTACCCTTCTCGTTTGTTGATATCATTTTCTTACAGCTGACTTCTATGACACAATATGCTTATTATAACCATAAAAGGATTTAATTGAAGACATCTGCATGTTGGACTTTATATTATAAATAGCTAATACGATGTTGTATTTAAAGGGTACAAATTAAGTCTTGATACGCCTGGATATATTCCAAAAGGATTGAGTTATCGATATACTACTTAAACCATACTTATTAAAATAAATTTTCATATATTTTTAATTCAAAAAACTTCCCCCCCCCCGCCCTTTTCAAAGGAGGCTGTGAGGGGTAACTTGAAAATTTCATATTAAAACCCTTATATTGTGATATAATTGTAATCGTTTATTTAATAGCAATACATTGACATAATGAAACATCTCTACGACGTTCCTAGCAAAATGTATGGAGAAAACCCTTTACATTTTAATGCCACCTAGAAAAAGACACCAACACCATACCATGTAAGAACCAAAGAACCAAAACTATGCCAATCAGAAACATTAGTACTACGTAATGGGATAAGCTAGACACCTCAAAGTCTTACTGAAATATATATCAACTATACGTTGTGTTGAATTGCACAAGACATTGGCATTATCCCTACATATTAATATTTTGTTGGTGTTATTTTCCCGCAACTTTTACCTGAAATAGCGGAGAGGTGTTTTCTTAGTGGCATTGTGTTTAAATCGAATAGACCTTTAAAATCCTTTAAAATGACGTGTCACAAGATAGGGGTTGCGATTTAAAGTTACTAACCCCCCCTCCCACAATTTGAATAGGGAGCAACATTTTTTATCATTAAAAAAATCCAAAATCTTTTTTAATATTTATGGTGAAGGTCGATTTCAAATAATATGCCTCATCAATATCTCAATGTTTTTGGAATATATTTCCAAATTATATCCAGACGTATCAGGACATAGTTTACATTTTAAGATGTAAAGTTTTTTTCGTCATAATTTTTGCTAGGAACGTCATTAGAAGTATTTTCTTAGTGCCATTGTGTTTCAATGAATTAGCTCTTTATTATGACATGTCTCAAGATAGGAGTTGAAATTTGAAAATATAAAGATACCCCTCATACACCACTTTGAAAGGGGGGGGATTTGTTTATCACACAAAAAAACCAAACAAAATATTTAAATAAGTATGGTAAAGAATGTACATCGATATTTCAATCCGTTTGGAATATATTCAGGCATATCAGGACTTAATTTACACCCTGTAAACAGGCTTCGCTAGTATAATACTGCGTGCATGCCGCGCCAGTACGATATTCTGTGTACAGGTTACGCATGTACTATATTTCCTTCAAAATAATCAAATATGACATCGTGAACAAGTCGTGTCAGTACGAGGCGTTTGATACAACTGTATACTACTCTGCAGTGCCGGACACCAAAATCAGTAAGCTATTGCGATAGTAGGTTTACTCGGAGATTATGTCTTGTTAATTTCAATCATATAGACTTATGTGCTTGACTTTAGTAATATCTCAGTTACTGATGGACAAATACCATACGTTTTGAAAATAATCTGTGGACAGCTGTGTTTTGGTACAGAAAATGAGTTGTAATGGATCAGTTATAAGCTAGCTATGTGCAAGATGAATTATGTATCAAACAATAAAAAGTATGGTTTCTGTGATTAAAAGATATTTTGAGTAAAAAGTAAATGAATATAAGCTCTTATTTAAAATAATAATTATAGAGGTTATTGGCTTAAATGTTTTAAATGTTTAAAACTTTGCTGCACTTTGACTTCTCTTTGTATGGCTTGTTACTTGATAGAACGACAGTTATAAAGGACTTGGGGTTGTACATGACACCATCCTTGGATCTAGGTATACATATCACCAAGACTTGTGCTAAAGCCAATTGTGTTCTAGGGTTTATTTCCTGAACATCAAGAAACGCCCTATCTCCTATTAAGACCCTCTACGTGACTCTTGTTCGTCCCATTGTTGAATATGGTTCTACTGTCTGGGCTCCCCACCAGATTGGACATTGCGACCATCTAAATAAAGTTCAGAGACGTTTTATGCGATTGGTAGGAGTTAGAAGTGGCATCCGTTATCCTGATGTCGATATACAGGTTATTGCAAGCCAACACCAGATCCTTTCGCTTTCATCTAGAAGAGTGGCTCTTTACCTTATATTTCTATTCAAGATTGTCAATAGCTTGGTTGATTGCCCTGAGCTCCTGCGTCACATAGACCTCCATGTACCTGCCGCAACCCGCCTTCTGCAGCCTTTCTCCAGGCACTCACACCGGACTGTCTACGCCTACCAGAGTGTAATTCCACGTCTGCTGCGTTTCGGAAATGCTGCCCACCAGTTGGAATTCTTTGGCGTATCCATGCTGGTGTTTCGGAGGGGGTCTTCTCTTGGGTGTCTGAGCATGGTGAACATTGAAAGCAAGAGTCTATCTTTGGTTGCTCGTCCCTGCTAGTATTTTGTTATATTGTTTATTTTTTGTTCTATATTGTTTTGTCATTTCATTGTTAAATTTTCATAGTTTATACCGTCAGCACACACCTATAGCATGTACTTATAGCACTTATAGTATTTAGTATTAGCATGTAGTTGTTTTGTTGATTTTTGTCTTGTTGTATATTGACCCATGCACTAGAGTTAGCACACGCTTAGCATGAAGCATGTAGTTATTATCTTGTTACCTTGTTTTCAATTTGTCCTTGATGCACACTTTGCATACACTTAGCATGTACATTATTATATAATCATCTTGTTGACCATTGTTATCTCTTTTTGTATCTAGTCTTTGATGTTCTATTTTATTAACTTTGAATGTATACCATATTCAATTGTTCTGTAACCATGGCTAGTCCAGTATTACTAATATCGCATATAAGTGGCTATGGATGAAATGTGTACTATCAATATTTCGAACACCATGTTGTAAACATTTTTATAAAATGGCGATTGCCGTATGTATGAATAAATAAATAAATAAAATATATAAATAATTACCAGTTTTTAACTTTAAAACTATCCCGAGAATGTCGGGATGTGGCGGAAAGTTGAACTATGGAGAAATGTCACTGTTTGAAAGCAGGCCGAGGTTATCCTTCGATATATTCAAATCAACCGGGGGTTGCCGATGTTCTGCTCTTTGTGAATCTGACAAAGGGTCTGTTCGCTTACCCCACGTTGCTCACACAAGTGGATTTATATTTAAATATTCCTTCGGGGAATCGAAGGATTCCCTATTGATTGATCTCTTGGGCGTGATATACTTTTACTAAGCAGCTTCCAAAGTACTTTGTAAAGCATGGTAATTAACTCTGTCACACACTTGACATTTGTAACCCACAGATTTAAATACACTCTTCATGTATTTGAAGAGAACGAATTGTTACCTGCCATCCATTTTCGGAAAAGCTCGGAAAAATTTGATGCTTACGTATTTGCATGTTTGTCTAATTGAATACTCTATGGGTCATTGATTTATAAGATTTATTTAACCCTCTCACATTTAACTATTTATTCACTATTTCATTAGTTTAATTGTTATAGACTTATCACTTTCATAATTTTAGCTTATTTACAAGCATATTTAAGATAAGTTTACATATTGTATTTTTTTAACTATTCGTTTAATATAATTTTAGGATATTAGCAAGTAGTATTTTATATAATTTATTTACGATTACGATTTATTTATCTGCTTTGTAAATAACTTAGTTTATAAAATGGTTGGATTATAGTTTTAGATAGTATATTATTGTTAATTAATATTATTGTATTATTATAGTTTATATAATATTATGTTAGTATTTACTATTGTATTATATTT
Source organism: Homalodisca vitripennis (assembly GCF_021130785.1). Classification (NCBI taxonomy): domain Eukaryota; kingdom Metazoa; phylum Arthropoda; class Insecta; order Hemiptera; family Cicadellidae; genus Homalodisca; species Homalodisca vitripennis. The sequence continues at coordinate 68,214,720 of NC_060213.1, forward strand.
TTATTATTGTAATTCGTCTGTGTACTGTTCTAGTATAGTTTAGGATTTTTATTTTGCATCTATAAAGTACGTCAAAAATGTTTTGACCATATTTAATAGGTTACCCATAAAAGATGTGATACGACCTACATTTCCTTCAAACATAAAAACAGTGTATTTAGAAATAAAAATCCACTCTCTAAGTTTTTCCAGCTATTGCACATTGGCCAACAGTTATAACGGCAAAAAACGCTGTTAAATGAAACACCTAAATTCTAAATATTTATTGGAACTTCTAGATTAGAAACTCGAGATTTGACAGAGATAGCTCTACAATTGGTTAAATTGGAAGCGGGTAAATAATCCTACTCTTCCAACTAAACTTTCTGTTTATATAATTGATTACTAAGATGCATGAAAATATTCTTATTTAGTTGGTAGTTACATAGTACGTTTATTATAAATATTAATTTTATGTCTTTTAAACAATAATTTCCAGTTTATAAAAATTATAATACCTTGATCTTAATTGGTCCCTAGCTTAGAAATTTTAGAAAATGGTAACATAAATAATATTTGTAACCGAGTTATCTTAAATTTAAAGACTGATTTGGATATAAACCGCACAAAATATAATAACATTATTTTATTTGCAAAATTTGTGTTTTAATTAATATGAGTAAATTCAATTGTAGTACTCTTACGTTATCCAAACATTAGCTACGCTGAAGCTTATGTTTACTTGATTATTGTTTAAAAAGGAAGGGTAACTTAGGAAGAAGAAACTGATAAACTGTTTACGTATCCAGGAATCCGATAGAACTTAAAAAGATGGATTGCAAATCAACAGACCTCCACAATAACGATAATATATATATATATATATATATATATATATATATATATATATATAAAATATGGATTAAAACAAAATATATATGCTTATTTTCTACTCCAGGGTCTTTATGTCAATATTTATCGCTGAGACAATATATTTTAGGATTGTAGTAATAGTTTCTTATCCATTTATTACCAACTATCTGGCAATTTTATGTGCTAATAATATTCACTCTTAAATATACAAAAATGTTTTAGAAAATTTTTCATATAAAAGACAGAATTAGTTATATGTGTAACATTTAGTTTTATTCAAGTATGATTCAATCATGATTAGATTGTTTGCCGTATATATATATATATATATATATATATATATATATATATATATATATATATAGTAACCTTTCAATGAAAAAAGAAAATGTTTCAATAAAACCAACAAAACTTCAATATTACAAAGTATCAGGTATCAAGTATTACGGTTTATTTTCTTCAACCTTATCCGCTACTGTTTATGAATGATTCCATTGTGTATTTACGTATTCAGGCGTAAACAAAGCTTTTCTACTGAATACTTGTTTACTTGAATACGTTGTCCAAAAATTGTTTACAGATCAATCATAATCACCATTGAAATTCAAAATAAGGAGCATTGTTTGTGATTTGATACGAGTAGATAGATGTATTATGTTTTGTTTTATGTTATATATTCAGTAGACAAGCAGTAATTTAAAAACTGTAAAGGGACTCTGGCGTAACTAAAGAATTTTCCTGTACATTGTTTCAATGTCTAGCATTCTTTTGACTTGTATGTAGAAATCATACAAATAAGCAAATGGGTAAATGTAGTTCAAAGCTTTTTTAAATCCTGTAGTGATTTATCCTTGTGAGGCATGCGATTATTTGATATTCGAGTCAGTACAAAGGTAAGCCACCACTCTTTTACCTCTGACAGTAACTACGACTTCCACCTCACGGTAATGCCAAAAGCGATGCAATCTCATAATTCAATCACTTGTCAAAATAAATTGTATTCTTCTTTCCACTTCAGAAAAAATATTATAGTAAAGTTTTCCAAAAAGAAAAGAAAAGATTGTTCAGTTTAAATTATTTCCCTAAACGTTCTCTATAAGAGAATTTCTGAAACTGTAGTGTGTAAATGTATTTGGAAAGAGGATGTTAGATTTAAATTTTGTTATAAAAATGTTTTGAAATATACAGACTTAAGGTTTGCTAATGTCACAAACAGCTAAATTGTTCCTTTAAAACTATTTTCTCATATAGAGGAGCTAAATATTGTCACCATTATGACATTGACTATATCATCAAGCATTAACATTAACAAGCAAACTGTATTGGTGGTGATTTGAATACAAATAAATTATGGATCCCTAATTAGAAAGTGAAGTACCGGATATTGCAAAATAATTTTTAACCGCTATATCATCCTTATAATGTTAATTATATTATAAAATAGTCCATTAGTCAGATGTATTAGGTAAATTACTGAACAGCTGAAATATTCATAATACTTTTACTTAAAAAATTTTTATAATTTTTTGTAGGCATTCAGGATATTTTTATTCTAGGTCCATAAAGAACGGAGTAGTGAATTTTGTCTAAGTTTGAACGTCGTTACATTGAAACACATGTGGCAGTTTTGGTACCAAGGTTCAACTTCTTTGTGATTTTGTTTAATCTGGTTGAACCGACCATGTATGCAATGGAGAAGAAATCATTTAATATTTTGGAAAAAAAGAATTATAAATTTGTATGGAGATACAGCTCATCATTAATGACGGTTATGTAGCCCGGATTTTCAAATGTTTCGTAGTCAGTTTGTTACCAGGGTGCAATGCAACTATATATATCTTAGGTAGTAATGTTTATAATTTAATATGATATATTTATACAATGAGTGAGTAAACTTGGTACGCTGTTTTTACCAACATGATCATTCCAAAAAATGAAGACTATTTCACATCATGTTATATCCTAATGTAATAGAATTAACCCTGCGGGGACAAACTAATGATAATGCTGTGGAGATCAGCCGATGCATACAATGTTACAGATAGTATTTAATAGAGAAATTTTAATAAAAATTTAAAACTTTTACAAAATATTAAGCAATTATAAGAAGATTTTATAGTTGCATATTTTTTGATATCTCTAAAGAATCATAAAGATATTTTGTAATCTACATAAAATATAGATACATTGAGAAAATTACAACTATATCTTATTTATAAAAACGCCATTGATATTGTTTTTAGTTCACATAGTCTCTGTATTTTTATAATTCAGGAATAAGTTTAATTATGAAAAAAAGACACAGAAATTCGGAACAATTATTATTGAATTACTGTCAGTAAAATTATGTTACCTAAAGTAAAATTTTACCTAAATAAAAAAATTATGGTAAAGAGTAAAAATAAAGCCATACTGAACTTTTGGAAAGGTTAATTAAGTAAGAAATATCGTGGATTCTTATGTATTTTTACCTGATAAAGCTAATAAAATAGGTTTCAGAACTGTACCTGTAGTAGTTTTTGAGGGATTCAGGGTTAAATGCAAAAAATTGGGGCACGAAACAATGTTTTTTTTAAGTTTGATGTACAATAACTTTGTTAAATTGGTAATAAATACATAAAATCAACAAAAATTAATTGTAGAGAATTTAATTCTGAGAAAATTGATATAATCAAAGTCTAAAATGAAACAGAAATAAGTACCAAAAAATCGATTTTATTCAGTATAATACATTACTAGTTTTAAGCAAAATTAATCAGGTTTGGGCCAACCATACGCACCTTTTTATAATAGATGTTCGAAATGAGGCCATCATTATCAATAAATTTTGCAGGACGTTTGTGTATTGCTTTTGTTGCGTTTCTTAATTTTTCAGGACTTCCCTGTATATGCACAGCCGAATCCATAATACGGACAATTAATTCATCACGAGAATTCACTTTTGTCTTGTATACAATGTCTTTCATCCATCCCCAGATGCAATAATCCAATGGAGATAGATCTGGTGATCTTGGTGGCCAAGGGTGAAGGCCTCCACGACCAATCCAGTGTCCAGGAAATTGATGATTTAAGTAAGCAGAAACGGCACGTGAAAAGTGGGGAGGTGCTCCGTCATGCTGGAAGTACAAATTTTGTTTGAGATGTAAAGGAACATTCTCTAACAGCTGCGGCAACTCTTCTTGAAGGAAATGCAAATAGAACTCAGCATTTAGGCGTCCAGGTAATATGAAAGGTCCAATCAGCCGATTGTGCAAAAGGCCACACCAGACATTGACGCTAAATCGGTGTTGAAAGTTCTGTTCCACGACCTCATGTGGATTTTCTTCTGCCCATGAGTGTTTCATTGTGCAAGTTATTGACACCATCCCGAGTGAATTGTGCCTCATCCGTAAACAAAATACGCTTGTAGAGTTGATTATTAATATTCAAAAAGTTGCGAAACTCCAAGCGAAGCGGACCATCCCCTAGCTGTAGATGTTGAACCTTTTGTTTATGAAACGGATAAAATTTGTTTCGATTAAGTGACCTCCACACCGTTGACTGCGAAACTCCTATCCGCCTAGAAAATACGTCGTGTACTTACACCTGGACTGCGATGAACAGCATTAATAACAATATCATCATCAAGTTGGGACAGCTCGTTCATAATTGGTTCTAGTACTTGGTAGTGATCCTGTTTTCCCGAAGAGTACGAAAAGTTCCTGAAATTGTTGTTCGGTAATACAGCCTAATTTGTATGAATTTAATGTATAAAACTATTGATGGTAATGCGGTTCATATGAAATTTTGGTTTATTTTCCTCTATATATGAATCATTTAACATATATTTCTATACATTACATAGTGAAATATTTATTTGCTTGATTCTATAGAAACGACTGAAAAAACTAGTTTATTTGAGCTTATTTTATGGTAAATGAGCGCGCGCGCGCACACACACACACACATATGTGTGTATATATATATATATATATATATATATATGTATGTATGTATATATATATATATATATATATATATATATATATATATATATATATTTATATTATCCTGGGCGAGTTTCTTTTGCCTTTTAGCGATTAAATAGTGTGAATATTTCATGTAAAACGAATAAATGTGTTTCAAAACTAGTCCGGTACAAAAAAACGCATTTAGAGACATTACAGGAGGAGTGGCTGTATATCACTACTATAACTGTAACACCGGCTTTTGATAGTTTTGGGTCAACAATGCACGTTGCACAATAGATGTTTGTTGAAGTTCTAACTAATGTGTGTTGTATTTTGTAAACAATATTACTATGATTTATTCAGCTAATGGATCTCTTTTCACGGATAGTAGCTGTCTCCGCTGGAATGGATGTAACTATGAGTTTCACCCTTTAACTAGATAACCTTTAGGAAACGAAATGGGATAAATTCACTTCTGTCTGTCTGTGAGCACGATATCTCTAAAAAACCTAATTCATACACATGATTCATTACTTCATATGAAAAACTGTGTTTAGTGATGGTGCATGTCACTGCATTGGTTGTGGCTGAGAGTCAGCGAACATTCGTATATATGTTTAACTTCTACTTGTAGTCTTTGATTTTCCTATGAGAAAATTATTTATTAAAAATAAATATTATAAATAATTTTTCCATTTAATAGTTGAGAGATATTGTTCTTATTTCACCATCCAAAGTATTATCCAATTTAATTATTTTGTAAAATTTATAAGAGAGTTAATAGAAATTATAGTAAATTGCTTTGAATTTAAGAGTGACAAAAGGTATAATTTTTAAGCAAATCATTCAACTTTTAAAAACCATCATCTAGGGAATCCGCACTTATAGGGAATCCAAATTTTTCTGTCAATCGGTCTCATTTAGTTGTTTCATAAAATCTATTATTAAACCTTGTAACTCCTGGGGTTGTATATTTTAAATTTATATATCATTGAAATACTTTTTAAATTTAAATGAACCAGAGAAATATATTATTACGTGGAAAAATTTAGTTAATCTGTATATTCCGGAAATTATTTCATGGAAACTGAAGGTTATTATTGAAACTTATGATAGGAAAGGAATATCCAATATTAAAACTTGTTTTAAGTAAACTCAGTATTTATTTTTTATTTCTACCTGACTAATTTTATTTGGATTATTCTTTTTGGGATTGTCTTCCTTATCGGGATTGTTGTAAAAAATCTTAATTACAAAACCTTTAAACATTATTATTATTAACTTCACTTTGCAAGAATATTGAACTTAGAGATAAATTCATTACCTAAAAAGAACTTTTATTTACTTAAAATATCCTGATTTGTAAAAAAAGTATATGTAGCAATAATAAATTTATATCAGTAATTTATTAAAAACGAGTAATTCATAGAATTGATAAAATATTGTTGGAGAAAAGGATTTTTCAATCACATTTTATTTATTTTACAAATAGATCTATCTCAACAATCACATTTTGTAAAATAAATTATTCCAAAAACTACTTTTGAGTTTTACAACCTCTAAAACGATTTCTTTATATATTACAGTTAATATCATGTGGAGCGCTTATGTGTGGAAATATGTTGTAGCTAATTATATTACTTTCTTCTTTGCTCAAATTTATCCATGCGTAAATGGAAAAAAGGTCACTACTAATGAATATTACTTTTCCTATGTGTGCCACCAATCATTCCATATTTATATAGTAAGGAGAACTCGTTGAGGCTATGATAATAATAAATTAAACTTTTAGCTTTCCTGTAAAATAAGTTTTATGTGCTCCAAAAAAGTTAACAGGTATATAGACCAAGGAATACATAATTTTAAATGTTGCTAAAGTTAAATACGTATTTATTTTTCATTACTACTTTACTAATTGTATTTGGATTACTATATTTACAATTTTTTTCCTTTTTGGCATAGTTATACAAAATCGTAATTACAAAACTTTTTAATATGATTATTATTAACTCTACATTACATGAATATTGAACTTAGAGATAATTTAATTACTTAAAAAGAGCGTTTCATATACTTAAAATATCCTGATTTTTTAAGAAATATACTTACAATAATAAAGTTATATCAGTAATTTATAAAAAATTAATAAGGATGTATTCACAGATTTGGTCAAATACTGTTACAGTGAAGTCGTAGGTTTTTTCCAATAACATTGAATTTGTTTTACAAACATATTTATCTCAACATTGACATATATGATATGTCAATCACAATTTATAAAGCAAATGATTCCAAAAACTAGTTTTGAATGTCACTTTTCCTATATGTGCCTTTCAAACAATTTTTAAACTTTAATAATTTATTAAGTTTAACAAATTTAGCACAAGGAGGAGCTCGACTAAAAGGTTTCATTTTTAATGAAAGACTGTTCTATGCAAAAACCGTCTCCGTACTCTTTGAGAAGAGAAGAATGGGAAACTATCCCATCACACACAAACCACCCAGACAGCAAGAAGTTGAGCGGAAATAAGATTCATAAAGGACAAGTTTTCTTCGTTCGTTTCAGTTTATTTCTTCCCTCATTTTTCTTTAACTGAAATTTCCCTCTAATAATTTTTGTTTTATATAGATGTATGATGATTAAATGTAACAAACAATGTATTACTGCAACAATCTGCGTTTAAAATAACTTTAAATGCATTTTACCTTTATGATTATGTTCTCTTTATTTTAAACTTTCCAGAGACTGTAAGAAACTAAATAAGCAGAACAAATATTTAAAGATTAATTGAAATAACTGTAATTATACTTTTGATATAATATAACACTTCTTCCCCTTACATAAGTTATAAATAAAGTTATGAAATATATGGGTCCATAGGTAATGTATTTGTGTTGTTATTAATTTTAATCCTTAAAAATTTCTTATTGTTATGCTAGTTTTACGGTATTCGTTAAATCATAAGGAGATTGTAGTCTACAATATTAACATTTAATTAGGTATTCATTGACTAGGCAATTTCTTGATTCCATTGCCACAAGAAAAGTATTGAATCACAGCTTTTATATAACAGAGATTAACATAATAGTAGTTATTGCTACAGTACTTTGCCACTACAATATTCTTTTTTATAACTAATTATTATTTCTTTAGAAATAGCTTTGAATTATTAAAGAAAATTTTCCAAATAAATAGCATAGATAATTATTGGTTAAGGTTTTTTTTTGACAAATCTATGAATTGAAATTAGTAGGCTAAGTGGTCGGTTTATTTCTATTATCTGCAAATAAATATAAACATTAGGAAATTTGAACTTAACTATATTTTATTTTAAAAGAAACCTATTTAACCTTCAAATTCTGTCATGAAAACTGTATTAGATGTGAATAAAGCATTTGATAGGTATTTTAAAATTTATTCCCTCTACGACTGTAAAATTAGTTTTATATCCTACCATATCTCATTGCTTAATACTGAAATCCCTATTTATTAACTCCAGTTAGTATAAGCTATAACTTCAAATTAATTGAATTAATCAATGAATGATTTGTTTTATCCGCTTATTATGAAAAAGTTACCGCATGTATGCATTTAACTACACAACAAAGTTTTATCTACTCCTCTGTAACTTACCAACTCTTTAAGTTTTTCTTAACTGTAAACTGTATTTATAGTAAATGAACGCAATATAACGTTTAAAAAGTTTCGTTCGAAAATCTAATTAAATCTTCATACATGTATCATTATAGAAAGTAACTAAAACTGTATATTTTAATATCATTGGCAGAAATATTATCACTACCTGTTTCGTATGATAAAAAATTCTTATAGCAGTGTCATCATATACCTGTGTTACGTGATATTACCATCGTAACGTTACTTGCAAAGTTTTTTTTTCATGTGAAATACCGCCTACCTTGAGTTAAAGAACTTCACTTGGCGTATGAGAATATTATTATGTTTAATTAACTTTACAAATAGACTAATACTATCTATAAAATACGCGTATTATAATATTATTATCAATTACGGTTATACAAACTGTATCCAAAAAATGTTTACGGGAATATCTGTTATAAATCCTTAAAGGATATAACCATCTATAAGAATCAAGGATTTTTGAACTGTATTATCTTTCATTGTGTAAACTGTTATTCTAGTTTTAATTTCAGTCAAAAAAATATAGAATATCTAAAAAAGAAATAAATTACGTTTTTACGTAAGCTATTATTGTAGTTAGTTATTTTAATGTGGTTAATAATAAATTAAATCTGAAACTAAAACGGGTTTAAATGATGATAGCGCCATTCGCAATTTGATCGTTAGCCAAAGCACATGTTACTGTATACGAGTACCAACAGGTAAGATATACAGAGCAAGATCAGGGTGTATATACACGTTTAGCTACTTCTAGCTTCTATATGTATCTGTAACGTGTCTATAGTAAGGTTAGTTTCTATAAACCAATTACAACTATTTTTGTTTTAGTATAAGAGCGATCAATTGTGTTCTAAACTAATAACCCTTTATTTTAAAAACGCACAAGTTCCAATGGAATCCAATAATTAAACTCAGTATAACTTGATATAAATTTTAATATAAATAAATACCAATAATATACAACACCAAGCTATCTTTTTTTTACTTTTAATATATTCTCAATTATTTCGTATTTATAACCCATTAAAAGTTCACATGTCCAGCCTTAAGATTAACAATCAATCAAAGCATCAATAATTGTGTCCTTCAAGTTCTCAGTGCTAATATTTTCAACACTAACTCAAAATAAAAATCTTCATTGAATTTCAAAATAAAATGATCTTCTTCCAATATAAAATGAAACAAATAATAAAATAAGATTTCTTCTCAAAATAAAAATCAAACAAATTAAGGTAATATTAATAATTAATATATGAACAAAGACAATGTCCAACCAGTTAAACTCAAAGTTGTATCAATTAAAAGGAACTTATTTCCTGTAAATTTCCAATTTACGAGATTATTGAATTATCCAGAATAATCTGCTTGGCTTTGAATATTAAATTTAGGAACTTGTAAAAATATATATAGAATCTCAGAACATAAAATAAATTTTCTTTATCAGTAGGCTATTCCTGATTTAACCAACTTCAACAGGAAAATATCATCAATAAATTTTCTATTTAAATGTTAAATTCTAACTTTCACAGTACCTCACACATCTCCTGAAGACTTCACCAACTAACAAAAATAGCTGTTATAGATCTATTAATTTAAACTTCAAACTTTAAATTTTGAACAGAATTTTAATCTTAAACTCAACCTTCCTACCGAAATATCTATACGGCAAGAGTAGGCTATCACTTATACACGAACTTCTCTCTCTGAGCACACATCAAATACTCCCTGAAAAACTTACTTGAATCCACCGGAAGGATCTAGAAGTCCCTCCCACCATCTCATCAAACTAACATTTGCCATTAAAAATTGAGCAAACACAATGTCTGAACTGGATGGCACCTATCCAACCCAGACCTGTATCCTGTGCTCAATACCTAGAGACAAAAGGAAGCTTCTAGGCATTCCTCGAACCCGAATCGACAAGAAATTCAGCACTGCTCAAAGGATCACAATTCTTACAATTCACTTATTATATCAATTTACAATTCTCTTAATCTAAATATAAATATTCCTATAAATAATTAAATAATATAGGAAGCATCCTATAGTATCCTACAGGTATCTTACGCTAAAAGCATTCTACTCGCCACCCACTCCGTTATTATTGCGAAACATTCTATCTCGAGATCAAGAAACTAAAAGCTTTCTTATTGATAGTAACACAATTAAATTACATATATTTGATGGTTAGTAAAAAGAGTTTGACAAATTCCTTTTACTCCGTTGTTCACACTAACTAAATAATTATTTCCTTATTCGTTTATGAAAACATCATTTATAGCAAAATAAAATTGTATACGTGTGTTTTATATCAAACGAAATATTCTACATTCTTAGACGTCCAGATTTTTTTTAATTGCATATATATTCCCGAGAATAGGGCTGGGCCAGCCAACTTATGATTATGGTGAATGGGATATATATTCTCCTTCGGCTATGGGCGCTAGTTTTATACTTTATTGATAGGACTCAAGGACTCTATTTATGTTTTGTAGCAAGGAATGAATGTGAAATCGAAAGTAATTCACTATTTTACATAATATCTTGGCGACAAAGTCAGCAAAACTATACCTGAATGTACATAGTATAAAAAGCATGTATTCAGATACAAGTTAACACTAATAAGTATTGTCTAATATAATAATTAAACACAAAATGGAAAACCAATTGTTTGCACGTACTGATAAATTGAATTTAGCAAGAATATAGTTATATTTCTTAATTTTAGCACGTTTTACAAAACAAAATATCGGAATTTATTGTAAGTGACCTGCTTCTAGAGTCACTAGAAAGTTGACCCGGTTGTCATGGTGACTAGATTGATTACACCTGTTGCTACACTTCATTGCCTGGTTGTGTGCTAACATAGGACTACTCTCAGTGAATTAAGCAGTAGACATGTAACTATCCACTGTCAAGGAACAGCAGAACCAAATACAGATCATTACGTAAGAATATATTATTCTTATGTGATTACCGTAACCTAATTTGTCGTATTTTTTCAAATTATAAGTCATAAGCAATATTCATGGCTTGTAAACATAAATAAATATTTTTGTAATTCACTAAAAGTAAATGTTTTAATTGTAGAGTTATAATTTGAAATGGATAACTATCTTCCAGTAAATCTTATCAATGTAAAATGCTGAATACTTAAAAATCTGTATGATAAATTTCAAAAATTTAATGGATATACTATCACTTGAAGAAACATGAAATAAATATTTTTTTCTAAAGATATCAGATGATAAAAATATTTTTTTTCTTCCAATCAAAACGCTTTACAGCTGTTTCAAGAAGGTTTAATCGGAAGTTTTAACGGAGTTTAAACATTTTTTGTTCTTTATCGTTTTAAGTTGCCAATATTATTTAGGTTTGCAATAAATTTTCATTGTACAGTAATACTGAAAACGCACAACTACAAATAAAATTATAAATACATGTAAAGCATTTATTTTCTGCATACAGTACACACACACACACACACACACACACACACCACACACACACACACACACACACACACACACACACACACACACACACACACACACACACACACACACACATACACATAATGTGGTACTATGCTACTTGATGAAATGTCAAATTGTTATATTAGGATTGTTATGTTTATTTATTCTCTTATTTAGTAGTTTTATCATATATAAATGATGTGAGACCAATTTTAATTTGTATTGTGTGTGTATAAAAATCTAATGATATTGTAACTGCACGAAATGAAATGATATTGTTCAAGTGTTCAACAAATATTATATAAATCAGATGAGAATTTTGATTGATTTACTGATTTATCTAAACCATTTAAACGCAAAAAATATTCTTAGTTAATTTTGATACTTTAAGAATCTTCATTCTAAAACGTATGTCCTCCTGACAGAAACCGAGTTTTCTGGTTTACGATCTAAAGACTCAAATTTGTTTTCAATGTGAAATTTCAGCGTCGGAATGTACATTCATTACAATACTGACCTGCTTAAAATATTAAAGTTCGTTAAAATAAATAAATTAAAAAGCTATATATCTGGCAGAATAATTGTTTAAGGGTAAATAAAAATTTACTTTGAGTGTGAGTTAGAAATAGTGCAGGTTGAAATCATTTTAGTGAGTGTTACACATTCATATTATCCATATTTGCTTAACAATACACGATTTATTTTGAAATAGCAACTAATCAAAGTAAAATATCAACAGTATACTATAATCCATATTTTCTCTAGTATTTGTTACTGGAAAAGAGTCGATATCATGTTAATGTCGCATAACCGAGATAGTGTATAAGTTTTATTGTTGACAAATAATGTGCGGATAGTCAAATTCCTTGTACTCGGTTAGTGAGTATCATTCTGTAAGACAGGTTTATAGCTGGATTTACGAGTGAAAATGGTTCATATTGCTTATTTACTTTCAAAAATGTGTTATTTATAACATTTTTTCACTCTTATCTGACTAGAATATAAATATTCTGTTATAACATGAAGAGATTACAAATAATAAATATTAAGTTTGATTTACTAATAATTGTAGCTTACATTATAGAATTATTACATTTCTAACAGTTTATAAGCAAAACATAATTTTAATTGCGGGAGGCTTGTTTCAAATTATGCACTAATGTGTAAGAATATCCAATTTTCCTCTCAATATATCAACAAAACATATCTCAAGGCAAGTAGAGATCAACCTTTTGCCGCTTCTGGTTAACTTTGAGTTCAAAGTTAATTAAAGTGTCTTTGTACAGCTCAGCGTATGTGGGGGAATTATTGAAGTTTACTAGACGAAACCGATGTTTCTAAGAGATACATGTTAAGTACTTACGTGAATTTTGTTTCCAATACTTAGGTTTATTTATTGTTGCATTAGTTTTTGACACATCCATCTTTATGGTGTAATGGATTACTTAAATTTTATTGTGTTTCAGTAAGTTGGAAGAACCTTTATTTCACCTAACTTATTGTGAACGGGAAATCACACACACAGTTAAAATAAAAAGTGTGTTTTATATGATACAATTACCCCTAAAGCAGATTAAAAGGAATGTTACTAGGAAGTTTAAATCACATTATATTGGGATCATCATTAGATTATTCGGCCTGTGGTTGTTACAGAACTAATGTCTTGGTATGTTTTCCAAACTACTGAATAAGAATCAGAAAGTAAATATCTCTCTTTTTTCTTAATTTACAATTTTATAGGAATTCGAGTTAAAATATTTGAATAATTTCGACATAGTTACTCCAGCACTGCAAGCAGGACAGTTGTATGTTGAGATAACGTCAATTATATCTATATGCCTCCTAAAACAGGGTTGCATAAATAACCTTTATAATTCATAAACAAACAAATATATGTGTTATCTAAAATGGAGATAGAATCATAATAAATACAGATTAAAAGCTAAACATTCCCTAAATACACGTTATATATTGATTGCTGCACTTATAACATATACTCATTGTATCAAAAGCAAACATAAATGAAGTGAATAATCTTTACTTGTTTTTACCAAAGACAGTATCTTTAGCCTTATCTGAGAGGGTTTCTTGACTGAGGAAATTTCTCACATCAGGAATTACATTTATTTTCTTCATTATAATAACTACCTTTTGCGTTGTATATGTTATCTCAATACACGTAAATCTAACTTAAGGTAATCTGGTTGTAAAATAGTTCTTAGTAAGTATGGCTTTCTGATGATGGAATATTTTAACTCTCAAAACCATTTATGGGTTATCTCGTGTTATACTTTCAGATATACTTTATACACGAGAGTTAGTAATAAATTTATTTTGATATGGTTTTATTATATTAATTAGTCACGGATTCATTGGAGTCAATTAAAATAATATAGATTGACATTTTTTCCTGGTGGTGACTAATCAGGAAAGACATGGGTCATTATCTTTTCAGATACCATCCTAATATCTGTGTAGGAAGTTTTCTGATGGTCAACTCACCTATTCTCTAATCACGATTATTTGATTTTAACTTTAGTAACACATTTCATTTCTTAAGTTCTAGAATTATTTATGATATAATCACTTATCCTAATTTTATCGTGGGTGGAGGGACTCAAAACCGTTGAAAAGTGCAACACATTCACGAAAAGGTTGCGTTGTTTTATGTTCTTTACGAGAGTCTTCCTACTTAGTCAATATTTGATTTGGAAATTTGTTTTATAAAGCATTTTACTCAAAGGAAAAAATACTTTTGGTAAAAATTAAATGTATTTCAGTTGTATTTTTCAATATAGGTTACATGTTATTATTATATTCTGTGTTTTCAATATATATTTATATGGAGCAAATACAGTTATTATAAAACTATGGTGTTATTTGATCTTATTGTTTTAGATTAAATTGATTCTAATTGGTTACTTTAATTATGTTGTCGCAATTAAAATAAAAACAGGTGTAAATAGTTGAAATTGTGCTTAGAACATATATGGCCCATGTTTTGTGTAAAGAGGTCCTCAAGTATCGGGTATATTCATATTTTTAAATTAATTCAACTGCACTTAATTATTCAGTTTATAATCTAATTAAGTAGATTTATAAAGGTCTATAGACAGGAGAATACTTTCGCAAAGAACATACTTTATTAATTAGCAGTCCATAACATTTAAATTGAAATGGAATTAAAATAACAATCCTTTTCCTGTTAGAAATTTAGATTTAATTCACTATAGCTTACAAAACCTCTTTTGCTGTAAAAGTGTTTTCTAGTTTCCACTAACCAGTTAATTATAAATGACACCTTTGATTGGCCTCCAATTATCCAATCACAAGGCCACGAAAGTCAACTCCCGTTATAAACCCGTTAACAAAGTAGACCGCCACAAAAACCTCCTGTCTTACTGTTTCATCCTACACCGGCAGACCCTTCCTTAAGAAACTTCATAATTTAATTTATTAAAATTTTGAAATCACTAACTATATTCTAAAATATTTAGCATATAATTTCACCCATCAATATTTTGTAAATAAATTTTAAATTGCCTATGTAGCAAATGCTACAGTGTGTTTACTGGATTGCGGATTATCTAGTGAACCATGACGTCGTGATTATATTTACAGACTTTATTTGTGAGTGCAAAAATATTGACGTCAAAAGTGAAACTCATGAGCAACTGGTAATTTTGACTATGAGTGGATATACAAGTCCTGTTAACCTAATTTCTGACAACACTGATTGTAACTTTGCTGTAACTTCAATCTTTGACCCGAAAAGCAGTAGAGTTTTTCTTCGGTCTAGATGAACCTGAATATAAAGTTTCAAGCCAGTAGGACCATTTAACCTAGTTATCATATTGTTAAGCAGACAGACACAAACGAACAGGCAGACAAAAATTAAGTTTAAAAAGGTGTCTTATAAGTTCTGAAATACTGTGAGGCCCTGTTTGAATGTAAATTTTAGATCTTAGAGTAAAATGTTCAGTAAACGATAGTAATCACTGTTTTACATGTTCTATTCAATCTTTCGAAGAATTATTGGGAATATATTATATTTCTTATTTATTACTTGTCTTAGAGTAAATTTGAAAACGGATTCGGATATCCTGCTTCAAAACGATGTTTTATGTGTTTTACGTTTCCGTGTGGTTTCAAACGATTGTGTTAAAAGAATCGTTCGAAAATCCCAGACCCTCCATGACAAACAACAAAAAGGGTTTACATTGTCCTCAGTGATTACATGAGGGCGAGTTGTCGCGTTACTAAAATCAGCAATACTGAAATTTCTCAAAGAGTACGTTTTTTGAAATAAAAATAATATAGGGCAATATACGAGTACAATCTTATTTGTTTCTAAGCATATCTTGGTAATTGATTGGCTGAATTCCGCAAGGTAGAAGATTTTTAGGAAATTCCACTATGGTTTATTTAAAACTCAGCGAAGATTTGTTTGTACAAGTAATTATTATAGCAAATTACAACACATTATTATTGTAAAGATCGCTTCTAGCTTAGTCGTATGAAGTAGGCAGATTTTGTGACAAATGAAATAATAAAGTATTTCTCATTGAATGTTTATGTACATAAGTAAACCATTGTTAATATAAATATAGCTTATAAACAATTTCATATAATTTAAGGTTACGTATTTAATTCTATTTGAGTGCAAGGATTAAAATAGAATTGAATCATATCTATTTTATATGGTAAATAGGTTAATATTGTACTTATTATTTCCAAGCAATTAGTAATATTAATATTTTTAGGATGTACAATATATTACAAATTAACACAGTTTCCTTTTTATGGTCTGTAAAATTATATTATACGTATTATTTACTGTACTCTTATAAAATACCTAATAACGCACACAATGTGTTGTATACGTGAGATTAGTTATTCTTGCCTAATTAAGTTATATTTACAATGAAGTGAACTACAGAATCTTTGGTTTTATATTCAAATTTAATCTGTTAAAAAGTTAGTGAAAGAGAAATGTTTCTAATCGTCCAAAAGTTAAACTAAAACTGATGAAATTGTTTAATTTAAAGAGTTAAAAATGTATGTAACAGATACACTAATTATTAACTTTCAGATAGGATGATACTAAAAGGATATACTGAATAATTTACAACAATATATCATAGCTGTGTATAAATTTTATATATATTTTTATCAAAATGATAAATCTAACATTAATACTTAGGTAATTAACTCCTAACTTAAGTAAATAGGTAACCATTAAAGATCAATACCTTTTTCACATTAAAATGCCTCCCAACGTCACGTGAAGAGCCATAGTGTGATTTATTAACTCTGCACGTTTCCAATATCAGCAAGGACACACTATCAGCCATTGCTGGGTATAACCTATGCCATTTTAGAATTTATTCCTCCACTTGAAGATTATATTTATTGTTATAATATTGTGTATTACGTATACAGGGTGTTTTGTTGCATCATCCTCAGGATGTCCCCTATCAGCAATATAAAATTACATAAGGCAACAAAAGATATTTAAAACATTAGTATACCCGTATACAAATTCTAATTTTTTTGTCTTTAACGACTAAACAGATAAAATGGTGGTTCCGCATATTTTCAACACCCTATATTTATATATTAGGGGAAAGAATTCTGAAAACTATATTGAATACATTGTAAGTTATATAATCACATTGTTGCCTTGCTACAACAATAATTGAAAAAAAATATGGAAAATATTGTTGTCATTAGGTGTGATATTCTATCCTTTAACCGTAACGTGGTAAATTGTATTTTTTTAATAGTTTTAGTTGAATTGTGTCAGTTTTTAGTTAAAACATACTAGAAAAATCCTTGTATATGCATGATATTAAATTTTTAAATCCTCAGAGGTCTGTGTCTAGTGAAATATCAAAAGCTTGTCTAACTGGCGTAACTCTAAACACAGTGACTAACCTAGTTGTACAGTGTCTTATTCTATTCCTTAATGTTGACGTCAATAAATTGGATATATTAAATCCAATTATATATCCAATATAATTATATACAGTATAATTTATATTGGATATATTATATACAATTTGCGATAAATTATATTCTTTATTAAATAAACCTTGTTCGTAACTTTTCCTGTGCCCTTGCATAATATTTATAAATAAAACCCCAGATGACTGTATTATAGGACAATATCAAAAATTTTTATTAATGCAGTAACATCTAATATTCAAAATGATTATTCACAATGTGTGATATTCTAGCCATTATTAGAGACAATATCTATCGAATGCATATACAAAGCTGTTCTTAAACTTTTCCTGTGTATCTTTATTTCCATGAAAAAATAAAGCCTGCAGATACCTGTGGAACACTGCAGTATTAAATTGGTAACGTCAAATACTCGGGATATTGTAGTTATTTAACAGGATTTTTCTTTGATTTTTGCATGAAAAAAGATTCAATTTATTGAATACTTTTAATTTGAATTGGTTTATATACATATATTGGTTTATGATAAGAAATTATTGAATTGCAAAATATATTTGTGAAACTAAATGAATAGAATTTGATAGAACACAATAATTCTCTCTAAATTTTTTTACTTTTAATGTAAAACAAAGAAATTATCAAGGGCTGCCCGTACTTGAAACTGCATTAAAACTGCATTTCGCTGTCGTTCTCATCATGTTAAAGATAGTAAGGAAAACATGCATGGTGGCATAAAAAAATTTTTTAGCATGTATTATGACCTTTCGAACAGTTAATAACACTCAGCATCTTTCTGTTACTTCAATTAACTAAAGTGATAGTTTAATATAAGTTGACTGTAAAATGTTACACAACAAACATATATAGGTACTAGTTCGATCCAAATGTTATAGGAGGGAGATTGTAACCCTGGCTAAAACTAATTCAATTACATTTGCCATACAGATACGTATATGAGTGATACTAAATTTGTTAGATTATAATTTTTTTTATAAATCTGGTTATTGTTAAAGTTGTAAAATGTAATTAATCTCACAATTATTCAACTGTAATTCCAAAATAATATTTTAATGTTTATTATTAATTCAGCACAGAGAGGTATTTAAGGGAAACAAGCCAATATTTCTGTGGCCTATTGAAAAAGGAATTCATTAGGGCTTCCCTGGACTATAGCTGTCACTCACTTTTTTAAGATTGTATAGGCCTAATAACACTGCTATTACAGCCTGGGACAATTAGTACACATAGTTTTATGCAAAAAAAGCCTAATCGACTTGTACTAAAGCTGTGACCAATTTCTTTTGTTAGAGCTAAGTTCATAATCACTTCTAAGTTTTCTAAACATAGTAAAAAACATCACATAGATATGTGTGACATGTTCTCCAGATAAAAAAACGCACGACTGCCTTATGTTTCTTTATTTAATATAAAACAACGAAAATTCATTGCACTATTGATACAAGATTTTCTACACGTTTGATTATGTTTTTGGAATAATTAAAATTTTCAAATATAGAAAGGCGTAAATCTCAAACTTATAAATAATAACCATATATCATTTTCTAACTGTAATAACTCCTAAACTGAAGACCGTATGAAACATTTTTCTCTATGTTATTATGAGGATTTTTAAATGGACAAATTAAATACCATATTATTCGCTACATCAAGTAATAAAGGGTTTGTTGAGCACTATGTTTAACCTCAATATACTTTACGGGGTATTAATGTTGTCTAACTTCTGCTTAATAAATCGCTAGTTATATCATTTTACAACTGTAACTATTGCTTCAGGTTGTCATTTTAAACACCAGTTATAAAAGTAGTTTTATTTATGATAGGTTATGTTTTATATATATATATATATATATATATATATATATATATATATATATGTGTGTGTGTGTGTGTGTGTGTGTGTGTGTGTGTATGTATGCAGTTTACTGTAAATATAGTTTTTAGGTGTTGTTAAAATATAGAAAATATAAAATATAAAACTAGTTGTTTTATACAAATGTATTACTATATTTTCTATAGTATTAAAAAAGCTAGTATTAATTTAGTAGTTTTCTATGTATAAATTAGCTAAAACCTTAAGTTTAATGTTACTGTGTTTTAATGGATTCTGTTTACTAAGTGGTATTTTATTACAATACATATAGAATGAACAAAATTAATATGTGCGAAAAGATCATGTAATGCACCCCAAGATTTTTAAAATGACAAGAATATGGTTCTAACTATCAGCTCCTAAATTTATTAGTCAGCTGATTATTCTATAATATTTTAAACATTATTAATGTACGATTAGTAAGCGTTAGGTAAAAATAGGGTGCAATTAAATCTTCATTGCTCAGTTATATTATTACATAATAACTAAATCAAAGGAATCCATACAAATTATTACTCAATGAATAGATCTAAGTTCCATAAATAAAATATTATTGAAATAAAGCGTGATTTATCACATGTTCAATGAACTTTGGTATTCAGGAAACAAAAATCTAATTTTAAAAGCATTTTGCTCTGTCCACTATTCAATTATAACGCAAAAGAGATGCTTTTCTTTGACGTCACAGCATGTTTTAGTTGCTATGTAAAGGACAAAGAATTAGACATTTAATCACAGTGCATTGCCTTATATACAATAATATTTCATTATTTATTTTATCAACCAATTATAAATAATAATTTTTTATGGTTTCATGATTTTTAGTTTGGGTAATAGTATATATTATTGAAGTATTAAATCCATCCTGTAATAAATAATTTCAGATATTCCTTATTTATGTTTCAGTATTATAAATTAATACAATTAGTTGTCTAAGTTAAAATAAAAATATGGCTTTCTTCATAATCGGGAGTAACACTTTATGTGAAGCTGAAATCCTGGATTATTTGTGTACTGGTCTACTAAATTTCCCACAGTTATATAATATGTTAATATAATGTATTCAAAATGCAGAAATTTACCAAATTAAACCCTAACTAGACGTATGTATATATGTATATAGGCTTTAAAAATTTGAGTATTTTGAAAAGTTATGCTTAAACTATATTAAGTGTAACCTGAATATAATGATATAATTGTGAAAATGTTATAGCAGTTAAGGAAGTAAAAGTTTTCAAAATATCTAGAATTAATACAAGAATTGCTACTAGTAAGTATTTCAAAAGAATTATGGTTTTCTCATTGTTAACTATTAGGTCGGTATTCACATATATCCTTTATTGATATAACAAGGATAATGTTATGGTTATTACAGTTTAATTTTTATTCAATTTTTAATTGGGTGAAACAATGTAATGTAATTTGAGTATGGTTATTAAACAAGATTGTGTTGAGTATTTGTACACAATTTACGACAGTTCTAATACTATTTTACAACATGTATACTATAATGACTAGAAATCATTACGGTGGTAATTAGACTTCAGTCCAATAAGGAACAGGGCCACTGCTGGGCAGGCAAACATATTGCAGCTGTTTGCTGGAGGACATTGCCAAGAGCAATTAATTTATTATGATCATTCATTAATTATAAACACCTTCTTTATTTATTGTAATACAATTTGTAAATAATTGTGAAAGTATCATGGTAAAAATGAACACTGTGCAGAAATATTAAAATCGTAACCCTTCCCCAATATATACGTATTTATTAATACTGATTGATGGCATATCTATCCTAAAGTTCCATCACAACCTGTGGGACTTAAAAAATATTAGGATTCGAAAATGTTGTCATAGGGAAAAATCGTACTGCACAGGAACAAGAAATATGCTACTGATGGTTATTTTACAAATATTTCTCTCCACTTTCCACTCTTCTTGTGTCGCTAGACCAGAAAGGTAATACGAAACCAAAGTGATGTGATTGGAAAACATTAAGTAAACGAAATCATATGTTTTATTTATTATTATTGTAAACAATACTCCTTCCCACATTCTAACCGTTCTCAGGATACAAGATCAGATTTAATAATTTATTTTACTATGTAGGGTTGTATTTAGAAAACCTTAATTGATAAATGATCATTTTTGCAGCTTTTACTACACCAATAGCAGACCCGCAATTTCAGTTTCTCCATATGGGACATCATTGAGACCTTTTGACAGAAAACGTCTATCGCATGAGGTTTAGGGGCCACGCAAGACTTAAACCTCAGTGATTGCATTTCAAACTTCAGCATCTTCTTGAGTAGGTTAATACTAACATACACGCTGTCGCATCGTTACATAAATCTAATCAAACGCTAATGAAGGAAAGGTTATGTAGGCAATTGCAGAGTAGTAAAGGATTTACAAAGTCACAACAATACTTTTTTTATGAAGCTAAAGAACTAATCATGATATGAGACATTGATCTAGTAGATCCAGCTGGTGGAACTGGCTTTTCAAGCGTTATTGCGCAGTTATTTTTCATTATTTGAAGGCGTAACTTAATTATCCACATATAATTAGACATCAAATCATTACAACCTTAGAATAAAAATTAATTTTGATTATTTAACTAAAGTGGCTATATAAACAATGCAGGAGTACACTAAACCATGTCTCACGTAAACCCCTTCACTGATATTTTGTACAACATTCTATGACTTAAGCTCATTTCAATGTGAAATGTATGCTACTAGTGCTACTATGTCATGCATTAAAAATCGTATGATTGTAATAAGTCCGTTTAATAATAATTTAATTATTTTTACCTTGATTTTATACTTACCTAATATAATAATTTTGTTTACATTTAACACAATCCGGTATAGTGACATTCACCATCGCAGACCTTAATGTTGCTTCTATAGAGATTTACTTTACAGATAATTTCTTTCTCAAAATATTGTGTGGATACAAACAGATATAAATACAAAAACGAAATATCTCCTCAAGTGAAAGGATTTTCTAAAACTTCGCCAATCATTGAATAAAGTACATCAGACATAACGTAGGGTATTATATAGTTTAGTTTGACTCTGTTATGACAGTAAAAGTATGATATACATTACATAAATTATCTCTTGAATATGTAAAGCTTCGCAAGAAGAAGATTGTTTAGCCTCTTGAGTGATAGGTTTCGCTAAAACTCGGAAAACTATAGAATAAACTACATCAGGGATTCCACAGTTTACCCTATACATTTCCCAAGTCATTGCAGTAATAGTTTGGTAGGCATTACATAAACTTGCTGTTGAATATGTAAAGTAGCTCCTCATGGAGGCATAGCCCTCATAAAGGAGGCCGCGTTACATCTCTTGTGGTTGCATAAGGCGATAATTAATAATTAAGTCTGCTTCTAATGTAACTATATCACAGACTGAGCATAACGTAAATTTCTTAAAATAGAGCAAACAAAGTTAAAATGGTTTCGCAGAAAAAACGATAGTTTAGTCGAGTCTATGTATTTTAAAGGAAATAAAAAGTAAACTATCATTAAATAGTACAGATTTTATAATTAAAGGTAAACAGAATTCAACACCAACAAATAATATTTTGTCTTTTAAAGTTATTGTGTACAAGGCTTTGTCCTCCTAGGAATATTTGAATATAATTGTGTAATTTATACTTTAGACATTACTTACAAGGAAATAATGTTTTAATTTCAAATGTTGTAAAAGTAAATGATATTACATAATAATATCTGAACTCACAATAATGATGATTAGAGGTGTTTATATCAGAGAACACAAACCATCAAGGGACTACAAAAGAGTTTTCTTGTTAGAAGAGAGCTTATCAGAAAGGACGATGAAATTATCCACTGGAGGATTTCTCGGTGTGTTTACAGTAATGCACTTATACCATTCTGTGGCAACTGCATTATCTCTTGCTGTTATTTAGTCAAGCTTCTGACTCAGCTTATCTTAGACTATGAAAGACTACTTTACCAATCCGGCATATGATTATTAAAAAAAAACAAATGAGCGCATATTTATTATTATTTATTTTTTGTGTGATTTGAGCAAGAGTTATTTATGAGTAGAAATGTAAATCATGACTGGTATTCGTAAGCCAAGAAATTGTTATAAAAGTATATCGGAAAATACTTTATATAAAAAATAAAATCAAACATACAGAATAGTTTTTGTAATTTAATTACACTTTTCTTTTATTCACCCTTGTTACTGTCACAGGTAGTTTCAATTAACGCTTAATTGGTTTTAACCAACATTCCAGTAAAGCGAGATGGTTATTACACTCATTAACCTTAATGTAATGAATTAGAAAATTACTATGACATCACTTATTTAGCATTAGTATTGTTGTATATAATTTAAATTATTTCTTAGTTCTGACAATCCGTAGGTAGCAGGTTGATTACTAACAGTTTTAAACAGTCAATAGGTTTAATACTCTAAGATTAATAAATTTTTCTTTTATTTATATTAGTTCCAGTCTATAATTTGTCTATATAATGTGTATAAGTCAGGCTATTTGTTTTATCGTTGTCTCTAAAAGACGTTATACTTTTCTTAAGTTTCAAGTAGTTTTAGCTAATATATTTTGTTGTAAATGATGTATTTTGTTATTATTGCTGTTTTTAGATCGGACTTAGACTAAAAGGACCGGTATTTGACATTTTTTAACCTAAGTAAGTTTTGAAAACCTACACATGTATTTATTTTCTTGAACAAGGCAATAAGGTAAACTGAACTGTTGAACTGGAGATTCCTTAGACCGGACGAATATTACAAGGGCCAGAAGTATACAGGTTCTGATTGAAGTTGATTTTCTTGACCTTTAAATTTTCATATTTTCTTTATAAATGCATTATGACAAGGAACTCATCTGTGGAGTCTTAAATATAATTCATTATAACCAGAACTAGGACTCGCAAAACAAAAATGAATCAGTAATAGTTGATTTAACTTTTGAATCTCACAGCCATAAGTTCTGAAATAATCAGCACTTTACTTTGAAAAATATCATAGGTCTCCATCATATTAATCATAGAAGCTTTCTCTGAGAAGGCTACGTCCTCGCTTACCCTGAAAATTGACTGCGAGGTTGCGTGTAACTCCCATAAGGTAGTACTCACATAAAATGATTCTTGAGTATGTAAGTGCATGTTATTTTATAAACTGCATTTGGTTTTGTTATTTATTTAAGATGTTTATTTGATACTGTATGCCCTGATTCAACAGAATGTTTGACGACGGTTTACTTTTATATATTTGCGCATTTTTTATATGGAAAGTGTTCATTAAATATTGTCCCAGTGTTCTAGTTTTCAAATAGAAAAATTACAAAACTTGGCAATCGTTTTCATGAATTTCAGATTTTTTTTATTTTAAAACTTTATCTTTGGGGTTTTCTATTATTAGCAATAGTTTGATGTGTGTTTTATGAGCAACCGTTAATTAACATGTTTTTTATGTATTTTATTCAATAAAGTGTTGTTTTATTCAATAAAGAGCCAATTTGTTCATTTCCTATGTCTGAAAAAAGCTGTATCTTTAGAGCTTTAAAAATCCTTCATGATTGAGGTGGTTTATTACTTATAATTTATAACATATTGGCGATTATACTTTTTTTACTTACAAAGCTCTTGTTCCGAAAGCAAAGATATTATTTGAAAAGCTATTATTACTGGCCTAAACAAATTTTAAACTATTTAAAATTATACAAAACTTAAAAAAAAAGAAAAATACTACTTCAATCTCAATACTTTTTAGAAAGCAAGAAAAGGCTGTACTACATAAAGATACAAAGGAGCGTATATCAATTTTTGCCATTTTGATACAAAGGCAGACCCCTCTCCTCTTAAAATGCCCGTAATGCTTTCAGATTTAAGGAAATAAATCAACTAAAATATTTCAAGCGTTTGATAAATTACAGAAGATTAATAAATTTATAGGTTTTAAATTATAATATTACAGTACTTTATATTCCCAATAATTTACATTTCAAATGAATATTTTACTATCGCCATGAATATTATCGCTTTGCTTGTTTCTTAAAATCATATAATGAAACTTTTTCTGAAAAACAAATATTAAATAGTTAACGGCCATATACTTTACCGTAGAGTAATAGCCAGTGTTGAGAACGCAATATTCTGTTTTATATGTTTTCTTATAAAGTATTTATGTAAGATTATATACACAATTTTTCTGTGAAATAGCGTATTTATTCATAACAACCTAAGTTTTCATATTACCACGTCTTCTTTTAAACCTAGCCGAAATTACAATAGAAAGACTGCAATATTCTTGATACTAATACTAAATATATTTGAAACGTAACAATCAGATTACTTTAAATTTTAATTTGTAAGGTTCAAATGAATACCAGCAATGTAACGCCAGCAAATACATAACTTTATAATTTACCATTTAATAAATATATATAGCATATAGAATTATGGTCTGATAATTTTGTAATATTATCTTTACCTCATGTTGTTTATATCCTTTTAAAAACTGCTCTTGCTTAGATTACTTTCAATGCAATTATTTGAAAATAACTGTAAGTTGAATATGTTCTCTCTATATTATACACTTTATCTATCCACTATTTATGTGATTTGTGACCCATTCTTGAAAATTACTCATTAAAGCACCGCCTTCTAAGGTTTCACGGCTTGTTGACAAATCCTGGGATGGTTAATTGACATATTATAATTTATAGCTTCATTAGTGATTACCAATTACCAAGTAAAATATTTCATACTCTGTAGAATACATATTTCAAATAGGGTATAACGCTAACATGTTGGTACAACATTATAGATGTGGTTATGTAAGTAACCATTAACGGTTTGGCTTATATAAACCTATACCTTACAAAAATGGTTTATGTGAATGTTTCAGAATCTAAATTGGACATTAAATACTAAAATATTTAAATAGGTGAATTATCGTAATTAATAGTGAATTAATAGCTGTGAACCAAAAGAATCCATTCATTGTAAAGCCACTCTGATTTATCTTTGTAAATAGACAGGCGATGCATAGATCAAACATTGCAACTGTTAATCAGAGCAATTATTAGGAAATTTAACCTACATCCATGTACATCCGAAGAAGGCTACTCAAGGTGGCATTAATGGGTTTCACAAACCATAATACTGAAATTGTTTCACTTAATTAAGTCGGGAGTTTTATATGTTTAAATGTTAAGAATAAATTGGGGATGATTTTTTTGCAGTATACTAGAGGACAACAAATGGCAAGTTGCTTTAATTGTTTAAAACCTAAATTTACGAACAAATAGCCATTATATTTATTCTCACGTTTAACCATTTTCTTCTCATTTAATGACTATTGGAATTAATGACATATGAAATATACACAAATCGGAGTTCTTCTAATAAAATTATAAAATCTCGACGGCCTTTAATCATATGGTGATAAATCAAAACTCATGTATCTATAGGTTAAGCACATTTACCTTAAATTTATATGCACATACTAGAGGTTAATTTCTTTTTAAACGCATAGCTATAGAAAATAAGTACATTAGGCATAAATTACACAGTCTAATAGTAAAACATCGAACACTTTGTTAAAATAAAGATATTCAAAAGAATTTGAGCTCAATTGTCATACCAAATATAAGTTTATGTTATAAACGGTTATAGTATAAAGAGACAGATACACGGGAAAGACCATGTATTTTCTTTCTTGCTTAATTCAATACGGTTTTTTCCTGGACCAATAAAAACCAGTATCTCAAGTTGCTAGTCTCTGAGACCTGATTGTCAATAGTTATCACGGATACAGGCAGTGTTTTTGACAGACAGAATGTTCTTTGAATTTTAAATGAATGGCCAAGATGAATGTATATACCTAACTTCTAGTCAGTAAAATTTTTATATCATGAAATTATTGCACTTGCGGGCACACCAAAACCTTTTATCTAGACGACATTCTATGAAGATTTCTCCTTCAACCGGACAGACGGACGGAACACGACACGATTTACATTAGTCGAACCCAACCATCCGAGCCGATAAGAGCTCTAACGTATCGCACTGCAGAGTTCCAGGTACCTAAACACATTCTGTTTTGTCTGTCGTGTTGTACTTGAGTTAGAAGATTTTACAATTATTTATTTAATTTATTGCTTAATATTACTCTTTTTGGCGTCTGTGGGAGTGTGTCAAGAGTGTGAACTGTGATGTTAATGGTCACGTTACGTTACATAACAGTCAAGTCTGTTTGGTTTTAGTATTTATTATAAATTTAAATAGATTGCAATTAATAATTTTCGTACTAGTTTTAGTTCAGAAAAACTGATCTTATATACTTATGTGAAGTATGAGAAAATATTGTTGGCCAAATTTATTTGACAATTAATTGTTTATTTTCCACAATTCAGGCTTGCTGTGATATGTATCATACTGTTAGGGTTAACACACAACAATGATCAGCTAAAGTACACGTTGTTAGTACATAAATTGTAAATTGACATTATAGCTTACATTTATAACTGTCATAATACGCGTAGTATAACGGTATGTAGTTCACTGTATACATTCATTTTACAATGAGGTCATATGTTTTCGTTTATACGAGTATATTTAATGCGAGTAAACGAGTAACGTTTGAAATAATCTAATAAGTGCAAATAAATGTCTCAGCTGACGATATGCTATTTGGTAATAGATGTAATAGCTGCCGATTTTTCATAAGTAGAGAACGTATTTTGAAATATAGGTTGGTATAGGAAGACTTTTGCTCGGAAGAACATAGTAATATTACCTACTAATAAATATATGACATACAAATTTCCTATTCCAATATTGGAAAAATTCACATAAATTAATTACGAGATAAAATTGGTGATAGTTGCAAACTTAGCATTTGCAATATTAAAATAGTATGAGGCGTGGTACACATTTAATTTTAGAGTTTCATTTTCCATAAAAATAATATTAATTAAATAGTAAATTCTAGCTAATACATATATTTATGTTTACTTGCCTTTCTCAAAATCCACAAACGTCTTATTGTGCTAATACCTCATTAATCGCAGCCTCCTGTGAGAATGTGTTACTACTGGAGCCTTATAAACCCATGTAAACGTAACAGAATATGTGTTAAGGTAATTTTACAGTTAGAAGGATCTTCACATACTAGATATCCCTTATAAAATGTGTTTATCAAATTATAAAATTTCTTTAAAATATTTCTTTTATTATAGCATCTGCCCTGGAATAAACATCAGAGGTTTTAAAGAACTAGACATATTTTAATCCCATTAGCAATAAAAATAAGAATATAACATAGGCCATCACTAAGAAACTACGACCTAAACCAAAAGTGATTTGTACGTTATGTTTGCAATAAGACACCCTGTTAAATTTAATCTTATTATTATTTATTATTACTACTATTATTATTATTTTAAACAACACTAAATAAAAAGATTTGTAGTTGACAGAAGTTACGCTATTGCAGTGAATGATGACAAAATAGAAATGCGCAGTTATGTATTGTTACTCTCTTCCTATGTAGAATTGTGTGACGTTGTAGAAGGATGAGATCTGCTTTACCCTATCCATGTTTCATTTTCCCACTTTAACATTCACGCCAACACTTTCCGGCCAGGGAAATGACGTGCTGAGTGTTCCACCTTGAAATTAATGTGTTTAAAATGTTATACCATCGAAACTACTAACAGACATCCATTTTCGACATATATTGTACATGGAGCCTGTTAATACTCTAATTTACCAACATACTATTTGTGGTGCCTACACTATTAATTATATAGACCTTCATTGTATTATTATTTTAAAAGTAGTTAGTTACTTCTTTCAAGAAATGTAATTTAATTACACACTTCGCCCGGCTCTTGCTCTAAATAATACATAATTTAAATACATTACCTCACAATATAAAATTAGATAAGGAGGTACTTAAAGCATGGTAGAATAAAGTAATAAAAGACATAAGTGTTTACATACGTGTATAAAATCTGTATTATTTATGCAGAACGTATTTATTACAGACTACATTTTAGGTAATGCATTAGTAAATATTTTATAAATAAACCGATTTAATTTAAATATACTTATTTAAATATATATATATATATATATATATATATATATATATATATATATATATATATTACTAACCTCAATATGTTGTCAATATTTACTCAATGTAACACGAGAAATTTATAGTATCGTTTTATATCATTTACACTATTTGAAAATAGATTTAGTCTTACTGCTTTCACTGCAACAAGTACTGTAACTATATAGTATGGTAATAGTCGGAGCAATCCGGAATATAAATTAAAAACACTCTTTTACTTGCAGGACTACTTCCAATGTGCCAGTTCAAAACTTAAATTGTAAAAATCTAATTATTTAGATTAGTGGAAATTAATGTAAAATAGTTTTCAAAGACTTCCATTACATTGCTATCCGAATTAGAAATTATCATAGCATACCATATTTACAAGGTGATTCAGGTTACTTAAAACAAGTAGTCAACCTTACAGCAAACAAACGTGGAAGGTGAATCGTGTATATTGTAGGCACTATTGAACTGTCAAGGCTACCACTCCAAAAATATTATTACTTGTTTTCTTTGAGGTAGCTTAGAATATTACTAATCAGTAAAAAAATAAGTAGTTTTAGTTCGAAAATATTGTTTTAGTTTTAGTTTCAGTTATGGATTTTAGAATATAATACTAAAATAATTGTTTAAATTCAAATGTGTTTAGATACTGACAAACTTTTGAAATTTATTGCTGGTTGTCGAGTGTTAGGCCACATGACGTTCAGTCAGTTTCATTTGAAGGCAGTTGTAATAATCAAAAGTTATGTAATAATCATAAACAATTTTTTACATAGACTAGGATGATTAATTCGGTTATATATATTATTTGTTATTAAGTGTATATATTAACTAGCTGTACACTTAGCTTTGTGAGACATTCTAACATGATGGGATAGGAATTTTATCAGACATATCTATGGGCCAAAACTTTCAAAAATGATCTCAGGCACTATCAATTTATAATGGTTATATAAATTATGTAGTTTTCCATGTAAATGTCAGGGAAACTCTGTTTTATATTAGAAAAGTATGAAGTACACGACATACATTCCGGAAATTTACGTTCTTGAGATATTAACAGAAATTTTAGTACAGGCTGTTAAATAAATTAGTTGGAGCATGTAATGGACTAGTTTAGAAGATTTGTTTTTATGTATCGATGAAATATCACTTCAGGGCATTGTATGTCTTCATTGTGCCATAAAGAATGTTTTAATCGATAGGCTATTTTTCTTATTGTTCCTAGTAAATGTGTTCTTTACGTATTGTCTCATAGCACAGTGATATACAGGTATTTAAGAAAGTTAGACATTTGAAATATTCTTTGCATCTTAGCATACTGTATTTTCCTGTTAATAAAATATTTCAATAATTGTGTCAGCTGTTTTAATAATAAATCAAGTGTAAACCTAATATAAAAATGAGTAATATAAGAGTATGAAATCACTGTATATTTGTGAATATAACACAATGTAGTACTTTGAGTAAAGTATTACATAAAGTTTGAAAAATATACTGAGTTGGTTTACATGCTGTGATGAGCAACTCTCCGTAAATTAATTGACAAACTCATCTAACTAACAGATAAACTTTTACTATTGATTGTGTTAAAATCTAGTTTCCGTAAGTATGTTAATTAGTTATAACATTAATAATTGTAGCCTATATACATTTGGAGTCTTAATCAATTTAATAAACATATATTTTGAAGACTAAATAAATAATCAGTAAGTAATGGAACAAATCGTTTTTAAAATGTGACAATGTTACGCCATAGGAGATTCCTAACCATTATTGAATAATAAGCAAATAAAATAAATAAAACATGCCTTTTATTTCAAGCGATTATCAGATACATCTGTTTTTCATAATAACTCACGTCAACATGATACAATATATTTTAGACACTAAACTTATTTAAAAACAGTTAAAAGTACAAAGTTAAAAGTATAAAACGTTCACTCCAGTGAAAAGAGGTGCTTCTTTTGCTGAAGTTTAAAATGGCGACCTTTAAGCAATTTAAGGTCACAAGGGAGACCGTTGTACAACTTTTGGACCAAAATGGGAAAATCCCCTTCGACCAATCTCCAACCTCACTTTATTAAAGTGAAGTTGGTCACTCACTCTGCCGAGTGTTGCGGCAAACGATCTCAGCACGACTGCACAGCCTTTCTGCCAGGTAACGTGGCTCCCGCTGGAACAGTACATTGTTTACAAGGCAGCAAGTCTGCATCCTACACACGGCATCCATGGTCATGAGTCCTGCAGCATCTCGAAAGGGTGACACGTGATCTCTTCGACAGAGCCCGTATACAAAACGAATTGCAGTGTTTTGCATTCTTTAAATTCGTTTCTGCGTCCTCCTTTGAGATGCTATTGCCGTATGCAGGAAAAACAGTAATAAAAAATTGGTAACACGACAGACAGGACAAGACGCAGCTTAACGGACTCTGGAAGGGTGGATCTCAGGCGTATACATGCCTCGCAGTCTCCCCAGTGCTCTCTGAGAAACATACGACACATGGTCAGAAAACCCCAGCCCACTGTCCAGCACAACACCAAGCGTCTTTACAGTGTCACTTACACTCAAGTTTTCATCGCCATATCCTGATTTGCACGTTGCTCTCTTTGATACACTGCACCTGAGCCGCTGATGCTATGTAGAGAACCGTGCATTTTTTAGCGTTCAGCTTATGACCATGTCTCCCCGACCACACTCGCATGCTCTCCAAATCTGAATTTGCGTTAGCAATAGCCTCCTCCAACCCATTTAACCCAAATGGCATATGCAACTGGCAATCATCGGCATACAAATGGACTTTGCAGTGGCGCACCACAGTTGTCCAGATCTGATGTGTACAATGTGAAGAGTACCGGGCCTAGACAACTTCCTTGCGGGACGCCCCTAGCTTTCACCAGAGGAGAAGAAGTCATCGTACCCATCCTCGTCATCTATTGCCTCTCAACAAGATATGACCTAAACCAGTTTTAGTGCATTATACCCGAAACCAAGAAACTTCATCTTTGCAAGCAATAAAGAATGGCTGATTGAGTCAAAAGCCTGGGAGTAGTCAAGCATGACTAGTGAACTACACCGGCCTCCGTCCCGAGTCTCAAACAAGTCACTAAACAAGTTAACCAGTGCAGTACATGTCCCGTGATGTTTCCTGAACCCAGACTGGAGTTTCGGTAGAATATCTTGCTCATCAACAAAATTCGAAATTTGTCTCACAACCCAATTTTTTCCACTATTTTCGACATGGCTGGTAAGATTGATATGGGTCTAAGATGAAGAAACACTTGTTGGTATCTGCTGTGTTTTCGGCAATGGTTTGACTATACTCATCTTCCATGTCTGTGGAAACTCATCTCTTGCCAAGGACATATTTACAAGGTGGGTAATGGCATCAATAGCATATGGGCTTACTGCTCTTATCATATCAATACCGATGTCGTTCTGTTCCTACTGCCTTAGAGGTAATTTCATTCATTGCTGGACACCACCTCTTTTTGTGAAACTATCCTAAACTTAAACTCGTTAGTTTAGTCCTACCCTTCTGTTCGTATCATAAAACTGCTCCAATGCTTCATCAGGTTCGCAGACGTGCCCATATCTGTGAAGTACTTGTTTATATCATTAGTATTCATGTTTGGAGGCAGTTTTTTGATCTTTTGACCCCACTATACCATTCTGATCTGCCGTAAGCATTTCCAGAAAATACTAGAGTCTCTACAATTGGCCAGTTTATCTTCAAAATATCTCTTCTTTGCCGATCTTATAGCACTATTCAGTGTGTTTCTGACTCTTTTATATTCTGACCAGTTAGCATCATTCTGATGAGAGTTTGTCAATTAATTGACGGAGATTGTCTCATCTCAGCATGTAAACTAACACAGAAGACTAACTAAGTTGAAGACTAACATTAACGGTATTTTTCAGTATGATGTTTCGTTTAATCCTGCCATGTACAGATATATCTATGGGTCATTACGTATTGTGCGTGAATATTAATATCACATACTGGCTGTGTGATTTTACACAAAGCTATTGATTATTGACAATGTTATGAGGAAAATTGATATTTTTTACGCAGAATAGTTCATTTTTAATCAGAATTTGTTTTCCAATATCCAATTGCTTTATAACGGCCACATGCTTGTATAGTATCACTTAATAAAGGAGTGCTAATACCCTATTGATATATTACTAAATAAAAAAGGGGTAAACCATTGACTAAGGAAGTTTTTAAAGGAGAATTAATGTATAATTAATTAATTAAAACTACGACGTCAAACCAGCTGATTGGCAATGCAGAAACTGAGGGCACTGAAGTTGTTACTCCTCTTCCTCTACTTAATGGACCGTCCTCGTTTACTAGAGTCTTATCCGTTGTTAATAAGTAATCTTGTGGCCAGGGATATTATTAAAAATATATTGTGGATTAAATAGTAGTTTAGTTTAAACTTTAGTTTCACTCAATGTTAGCCTTTGGTTTGAAAAAGATTGCAAATTTCAAATCGTGTATGAAGTGAAAATATTAAGTGAATTGTGATGTATATAATCCAATTGAATCATCCCTTCTTACCAAAGCTATGTCATATGATTGATTTAATTTACATTCTCAATACTGTATACAATAGGAGTGATTATTTTATAAGAAAATCACTGAATTTAATCTTTTAAAATATAAATAAATATAACTTGTATCGTACAGTGAAAATAGTACAGAATTGTTCATTTATACCTAATATTGAAATTTAAAATTTTGCTCAATTTTAGCCTTTGGTTTGAAAAAGATTGCAGATTTCAAATCGTGTAAAATATGAAGTTAATTGTAATATATATATAATCCGGTTCAATCAACCTTTCTTACCAGAGCTATGTTATATGATGTATTTAATTTATATTCTCAATACTTTATAAATTAGAAGTGAATTTTTTATCAGAAAAGCACTAAATTTCATCTTTTAAAAAATAACTTGAATGGTATAGTGAAAATAGTACAGAATTGTTCATTTAAACCAAATGTTGAAATTTAAAATTTTGAAACAAAGTAATTTTTTATAAAAAAAAAAACAATAAACAATTTATTCGCAGGGCAACTGTTGATGTTGATCATTATTTAAGCGTACAGAGGGATTTGGGATCCTGCTACGCAACAGTGTTTTAATGTATCCTGTACAATTGTTCCTCGTAACAATCAGTGCAGTGAAATACAACTCGCATAATATATGTGACTGTCATGCTTTAACGCGAATTTTTGTTAGAAAAAATTGATTTATGTAATATCCGGAAGGCATAATAGCATTTCTTTATAAAATTGAGAGGACGATCCCTTTATCGATAGCTTAATTCTCCCCATCCTCAAGGGCACCTAGACTGTGCGAGGCAATTATCAAACTGGAGAAAGATAATAGTTGGTACAGTACAGCATCGGAGGTATTGGTGAAGAATGCAATGGTCACTGACAGGATTTTGACCTGCGTTATCTGTAACCCAGACCCAAAATCCGACACCTTAGTTTACTGGGAAACCGCCTCTTCCAGTTACCTCATACATACGAGGGCCCATTGGAGTGGAATTGTAGTTTTTCATTTACAAATTGTATTGCTGAGTACATTATGAACACGCAATATAACATTAACTCCATATATTACAAAGATAAAAATATAAACTTCTGACTTCAAAAGTGATACATAACACTGGCCAATCATTAATACATTCGAACAGATCCCATAACTAGATCAGACAGTATCATGACTTGTAAACTACATAAAGTATACAATACATGCTGTGACGTAATGTAATAAATCTTAAAATTATAATTAAATTATTCTAATGATAATATGAGTAAGAAGGAACACGACAAATATACGATAAAACCAATCTCCTCCAACTCCCCTTCCATTCGAAACTCATCAAAGAAGTTCATATTGACTTACAAATTAAAAGTAGTGGTTGCAACATTTTAGCTTTTATAAGAAATGGAAGAATACTGAATATCAAAACATCATATTGTGATCCTGTAGAAAATATTAATACAAATAGTGCTTACATATTGGCGTTAGTTTGTTGTGTTTAAACGTAAATTGCAACATTAAATAAACCTGTGGACATTTAAGAGTTTGAAGCTATTTATTAAAAGCTTTGTTGGTTGTAAATAATGAAATGGAGAACATGATGAAACATAATATGAACAATTTAAAAGAAGTACTAAATTAATGTTTAAATGTAGGTTGCTCAAAGCTAAGTACTGTTTTCATCCATTCTCAACGTGAGCAATATTACTTACGATGTTCCTCAACGACATTCCTCTTTTCTTTTTCTCCTGTTTGTGTAAAGCAACTAAAATAAACATGCAACACGGGAAGAAGAAAACTACTTTGGCTCGGTGAATATTCTGTTTCTGCATATTCTTGACTGTTCATTTCAAAAAATGTTTAGAATGTTTAAGTAAAAATGAAAGAGGTCAAATTAGTTTTTTATATTTAATTAAGAGAGTGAGTTTGAACATTATTACTGAATAAGCAGTACTGAAATTTAATGGACCAAACAAATAACATATATATATATATATATATATATATATATATATATATATATATATATATATATATATATATATATTTATTTATTTATTATTATTATTATTAAAAATATTAACTATCTCAATTATATGTCTCTGTGTTGCGATATCTCGAGAACTAAATTACCTATATGCTTGGAGTTTTATATGAAGCTTCACTTTCATATAAGGAATATGAAGTTCGATGGTGGTGCACGTCCCTGGAATTTGTTTCTTACAAAATATTTGTACATTTGTATGATGAGTAACAACTATATAAATAATAAACCAAGGAATACAAATTTTTACCAGACTTAGTTACAATAATATGAAATTTTATCTTGTGATGTGTGGTGACTAGTTTGGTAAGATTCTCTTTATATTCAACTACGTCCCTCCACACAGTGTTGTATTAGTTTATTTGTTCTATTTTCCTCTATGGAACTTTCTTTATCCTTTATGTAGTCTAAATATCCACAGAATATGGTAATAACGATACTTTTAAGACCAAATTTTGAATAACAACTATAGGTTCTATGAAGATGCATGTCAATCCATGGGACTTGACTAAGTAGTCTCACTCAATAGTCTCACGGATTTCCTCTATGTTTAGTTGGAATCTGAATTTTTTTAGTGTATATTTATTAACGGGTAATCTCGACAATGAGATAAGAAATTAAATTCAACTTTTATAACTTTATAAGCTACCAGTTACATCAAAACCCGCTACCCAACACGCCCATATATTTTATTTGTAGTACAGTATTAATATGTAAATTCCTCTAAACAATCATCTAATAAATCGTGTCTACAGAAAAACCAAAAAGAGTTTTTCCTAGGGAAACTGAAATAATTTATTATTAGTTTATAATTATTTTTCAATATTTTTTATATGAATTAGGTGGTAATATTATGTCATTAGAAATGTCTAATTATAATGGTTATTTAAAAGTACAAGCTGTATCTTATATAGGAGAGGTTACATATTAGTTTAGCAACTAAACTTTAAACATCTCAAGCATAGGTGTAGGTTGTATGAAGCTCACGTGATGTTTATGCATGCAAACTACAAGCCTCTGTACAATATCCTTCTTAGGCTTTCGTATTCTCTTCCTCGCTTGTTGTTTGTGTCGGTTTATATGAATATTCAACACAAGAACTCATACAATCGCAGAAGATACTGCTTTGGATTCTGTTATATTCTCTTTCTCTTCCGATCTACACACTATTTGCAGGTTTGAGCGATCCAAAGAAACTATACGCCTTAATGCATTGACTAAAGCATACTATTTATGAAAAAATATGCTTGAAATTACATATGCTTTTTGTGTAGTAAATCTCGAATTTTATGTAGAATGTAACCCAACTTTAAGTGATACAATATCTTTAACTTTAACCTTGGGTATACAAATAGCGTACGATTCGTTAAATTGTTGACACAATGAGATATATATTGTTTTTATTTCTTTTCTAAAGAAAATAGTTATTTTCCTTTTACGTTATGGAGCATGTGATGCTAACTGTAGTTACCTAATACACAGATCAGGCTTCCTGTATGGATCCCTTAGTTTCTCGATGAGGAGGGATTTATACTTTAAGTTTACATGATGTATGGTACTAAGGTAGACTTGAATTGATATATTTATTTATTCTTCCAATGGATACACCATGTACAATAATAATATAAATTAAAAGAACATTTTTGAGATGGCAAATACTATACTACATACAATATTCTACTAGATGCTAAGTAATTCAACAATACAATAATAATAAATAACAGTAACAACAATAAATAACAAACAAAACAACAGCAAAGACAACAACAGTGGTAAGAGCTTACTAAGAGAAAACATTAACAGGGATAAACTAAGAAAAACGGGAACAATTTTCAGCACAGTTATGATTGACCAGAAAAACAAATATACTGCAATGGTAGATATAATTGTCGGTAGTACAATTTCAAATTCTTACCTTCTTGTCATGCTCCGTCAATTGGTGATGGCTTTGGTTGTTTTAGAGCATTTACCTCTTAATGAATTGAGGTCACACTCCTAGCATTCTGAGAGAAATTATGATCAGTATTCTATGAGGTCAAACACATTTTGAAAGGTGGAATCAAATTATCACCAGAGCTGTAGTATTGTGGAATCAACAGGGAATTAATTAAACTCACTATATTTTGGGAAATTAAATAAACATGCGTCAGACTTAGGGGAGCCAGTCTCCATCTTATTGAATACTATCAAGTTATATCCTTCTCGCTACCTATTCCGTTTTTTCTGGTTCTTGCCAATTTCTATACTGTTGACTTGCAAATCCGAGCTATCTTTCTAATTCAGATACATCTGGCCAAGTGGTCTTTCAATTAAGGCAGCTAACCTCTTGTTCTAGAGCTTCTGCACATTCTTTTTTAAATTCTGGATAACATTTGTAGCATTTGGAAATTTATTACGCCATTCTCTTGGATTCCAGCTTTCATCTAAAACATCTTCGGCACAGTGGAGGTATTATTGAACTATTCGCTGTCTCCTTATATGTCCACGCTCCACAATGATTTTTTATTACTAATCAAATTTGGTCTCGAAAATTCAGTGCAACACATCGCACAACTCAAGTTCTATGTTTTATTTCAAAGTATTCGATCACGTCATGTAGTAATTTTTTATCATATTTGTTTTATTTTCTGAATGATCAGTTTTTTTTGTTTTAATAGTTCATGAAATAGTTGTAACTTGGATATTGTTTAGTTTAAAATAGGGCCTAGCTCAATTGTGTTATCATTAAACCTGATTTTAAGACCATGAATTTTTTTAATTGTTTCAATATAACTGACATTAAAATAGCAGGGTTTCGTAAACTTATAATGTTTGAGTATACAAACAAAAGTTTAAAACCAAGTCTTTTTAATTTTTAGAATAGAATATTATAGAAACATTTTTTATTTCCAAAACCATATACACAAATATATTATATTTATTTACATTTGATTAATAGTAAATTACCCTTTTACTATACTTACTAAGTGGTGAAAAAATAAAACAATTTAATTTTAAGTACAGTAGTTGGATAAATATTATTGATACAATTTAAGTAAACTATATATTACATATTAACATTTATTCTACAATGGAAATTAGCCTACATGGGTAAGCAGCCTATGCGTAGGCTAGAGTCGTACTAAAAAGTTTATGTTATAAGGTTTTAAGGCATAAATGTAGAAATTTAGTTGTGTGATGAAGGACATAAGAGTTAATACTGTCGTATTAGACAAAAACCACCGGTAGAATTAAGACCACATACACAAGACCGTGATATATTATGACGAGCGCCGGGGGATGAGGAGGGGTCAAGGTCAGGTTGGCCCCCAGTCTGAGTGAATGAAAGTCTCGGATCCTTGGACTCCAATAAGTAACAACATTTTTGTGACATTATATTCAAATTTTTTAATACTACCTGATTCAAATAAATTTAAGTTCTGAAATTTGTTACATATGTTTCTAAATAGAATATGTGAAATATAGTAAGAATTGGTTTTTGAAAAGGATTTATCTAATCTAATTACATGAATACCAACATGTTCTTAATATCTTGTTTGGTAAGAGTGCAAAATTTCTGGTAATATTGTATTAGCATTTTTGTAGATGTGAATTAGTAAATCTTTTATATATAAATGTCGTAGTGAAAGTAGGGAGGATTCCTGAGAGAGAGACTCAGTTGGATAACGCACATTTTTCCTCAACCCTGCCATTAGTATACTCTTTTGCGAAATGAAAAGAGGTTCAATAAGCGTTTTACACGCAACGCCCCACGCAATGTTACCGAAGGAAAGAAGTGACTGGACGTAACCATAATACGCTAATTTTAACTCGTTTCCGTCTAAAGTTTCACTTAGTTTCCTAAATGCATAAATATACTTTCTAATTTTGTTAAGGACATAATCAACGTGCTCAGACCATTTTAAGCTAGAGCCAAAAACAACTCCCAGGTATTTGTAGCGTTTTACGAGCTCTATTTCTTTGCACCCACATGTCGAATTCGAGTAACTACCACACTGATGAATTATTAGGTCTGTCCTTGAAATGAATATGAAACTATACTCTGTACTAGAATGCAGAGAAATAGGGATAAATTTTGTTTTGGAAATATTCAATGAAAGAATATAGTTTTCAAACCATTTTTTTAACGTCTTTAAATCACTCATTGCATTTAATTTAACATCTCGCCAGTTTTTACCTGTAATGAAAATCAACCTGTCGTCAGCAAACAAATAAAGCTTCCCAAATAAATTAATCCTGGAATATTATTGATAGAAATCAAAAATAAAACTGGTCCTAACGTACTGCCCTGGATTACCCCGTAGTGACAGTTCGTCACTATTATGTCCACAGATTGAAACCACTTGACGCCTTTCTTTGCAATAACTACTAAATTAAGCCAAAGCAGTGCCGCAAACGCCTATAGCTACTAATTTGTCCAATAAAATACTGCGATCAATTGAGTCGAACGCCTTTTTCAGGTCTAAGAATATGAGCATGCATCTATTGTTTTTAGATATATTGGTAT
Organism: Homalodisca vitripennis; assembly: GCF_021130785.1. Lineage (NCBI taxonomy): Eukaryota > Metazoa > Arthropoda > Insecta > Hemiptera > Cicadellidae > Homalodisca > Homalodisca vitripennis. The sequence continues at coordinate 68,255,779 of NC_060213.1, forward strand.
TTAAATCTTTATTTATGTCAAATAAAGCATCATTTATAAATTTGTCACGCCAAAATCCATACTGATTTTCACATAAAATGTTATTGTTTTCCAGATAAGATACTAGCTGACCTTTAACTATTCGTTCTATTACTTTAGAGAACACGCTTAGCAAGGAGATTGGACGGAAGTTGCTTTTATCTGTAAAGTCGTTAGATTTGTGTATGGGAATTATTTTTGCCAATTTAAATTTATCAGGGTAAATTCCTGTTGAAATACTGGTATTAATTAAATACCAGTATCAAAGGTTTTAAGATAAAGTGAATATTATTTGTAAGAAGATTAGCTGATACCGGGGCAGACTGTAGTATGTAACACGGCTGCACGGCACCACCGTACTGGTGCGCCTGAATTAGCACCCCTGGACATAGCACCCCCTCGCTACTGACGTCATTTTGACGTCACGAAAGGGGGTGCTAAATCAGCACAGTGGCCGTGTCCAGGCCCTGAATAAGCACCCCCTTCGAATACGGGGGTCCTAATTCAGCGCCTTGACCGTGTTCATGTGCTGATTTAGCACCCCCTTCGAATAGGGGGGTCCTAATTCAGCGCCTTGACCGTGCTCATGTGCTGATTTAGCACCCCCTTGAATCTGGGGGCTGCTAAATCAGCGCCGTATTGATGAGATAAATAGAAACGGAATAGAATAATAAATGTTTTAACCATATTGCGATTTATTTTTCAATAAAATAAAATAATATATATATATATATATATATATATAATAATTTAAATATATTACAATGAGTATATTTACTGCATTTCTGTGGTTTACTTAATATTTCAAAAACAAACAGGTCATTACCCAATTGTAAAAATACTATGCATCAAAATATACTTAAGTAAAAAAACTAGGTTCTAGGCATTCAAATACAGGTTTATTTTAAAGTAAAAATTAAGTTGAAATCATGGTACGAACAACGCAGAGAAACTGATATTGCATAGATCTGGTATTTGTAATAAATATACATGGTCAGAGATTATATCAACCTATTAACCACTTTAAAAACAATGATTATTTATTTCAATTTTTCGAATACCAATTAAAAGCGGAAAAATTTAGAAACCGTGAAAATTATAATTTTGCGATGGCTAAGAGCCAATTATTTTTTAAGGTCACATCAAAAATTGAATTATACTATTTAAACTGAATAGTAGTCTATAATATTCAAACACACTTGACAAACAATTTAAATATTATTTTATATCTACAAGAATCAATATCATTCAGTTATATCCATATCAGTTAGTTCAACTATAATTACGTTGAAAACAATGTTAAAACACGTAGCAATAAAATACACTACCGTATTTTCAAAAGCGTTATTGCTTAGGTCAAAACATACATTTATATACTGAGTATTATGGATCTACATTGCTTAATTTCCCTCTCTCGGTTAGTGTGCATTTTTTTTGTTGTTGTTAAAAATGGAATATCTTGGAAAATGTTAAAGGAAAACCTAATAAATGTAATCCTACCAAGTCTTGGTCAAAAGGCGGCTAAAAATATATTATAATTTTATCTTATGTTATCTTTAATACTTTCAAAATTAAAATATTTTACCTAACTTCTTAAAATCTGAAAATTATTCTAAAATATTGTAAGAAAATGAATTTGAGAGGGTTCTATCAAAAATATAATGACCAAATATATAAAATATCATATGCACAGATTTACTGTAACAAAACACTGTCGACATTGAGGTTCTCAGCGAGTAGGTCACAATACAAAAATCGAGTAAACGGCAGCTCCAGAATATCTTATGCCAATATTGTGCTCACATCTTAGTCCATTCATTTAAAGTACAGGAAATACATTAATATCTGTTGCCAAGCAACTTTTTTTCTAATAAATTAAAAACTAAGATATTGCAAATTTATCAACAATGAACGCCTTTATGAACATGAAGGACAAAAACAAACGTCTTAATTAAAAATAATAAACTGTTGTATTTATCATAAAGTTTAAAATTATTCATAATATATGTTAAAAAACTAAATAAAGTGACTAGGTTATCTGTTATATATTAAGTATAATAAACAACAAGAATAAAATCGTACCAGTAATATTCAGACAATAATGCTTTAATAGATGACAAAATCAAAGATAAGCGGTTTTATTGGAAATACTCTGATTGTCGCTTGACTAAATTTTCATAAGATAAATATGTCCTAAAACAACAGATATTTAAATAAATTCATTAAACATCAAATATATGATTCTATTCTATCCTTAGATAGGCCTGAAAAATGTATCATGTATTTCAAATGTTTCGCATAATAAATGACAAAAATAAGAAAAAATAGGGATTAGATACTCTAAAGCTGATGTTAATTTTTTTTCACGAAACCATGTTTTTTTACAGTAAAGATGAGTTATTTATTATTAGTGTTTGAAATAGTATTTGAGTAATTAGATTTGTGATTCAATCCACGATCAGATTTATTCTTTTTTTTATTGTATACCTGCTGGATTTTAAGACATTCAAAGTTAATCAGATTTAATGGCCGCCATTTCGAAAGTATTAATGAATATTTTTTACCTGGCCTTATTACCACAAATATTTTATCCAAATTAGGTAGGATTTGTTTATTCGTTTTAAGATATTAAAGCGAATTTGTCTATAAAAACACATACAGACTGATGGATAGGAAAACTAAGCACCGAAGATCTATTTCCATATTCTGAAATGCGTTTGCCATGACCTGAGCAGTTGCGGTATATATATACATTTCCTAAGAATTAAAAGGACACTCTGTATATAAAAATTATTATACAGAGTTTTCCACACAACCTCTACCAATATTTTCTGACATTATTCATGGACCAAAGGCAAAAACAATCATATTCACCTTTTTAAAACTGAATAATTATTCAAATAGCCACAATTTTGTTTTGTTTTTGTCTTTTTTTTTACTTTGATATTTTATATTTGATGGATTGTTTAGGTTTAAAATTTTGTATATACCTTTATAACCTTAAGAAATAATTACATCAAAAATTTAAATTTCTTACAAGCTTTATTTTCAAAATAGTGATTTCTAAAAAAATGTTTAAACATAAATATCTTAAAAGCGATATATGGTAAAAAAGGTCTCATTATCACACAATTTAATTAAAATTTCCTATACCAAATTTTAAAAATTGGTTGTGAAAATAAAGGAGATACTTTGTTTTTTTAAAACCAATAATGTTTTTTTTGTTACCAGTTACCAAACAATATCCGCATTTACTATATGACAGCACTGAATGTGGGCTGCAACAATCAGCTGTTTTTGATTTTAGCTGCTCTAATCAGGTGATTTTAACATTACATTGCTGAACTGTGGTCATAATATCCTTAATTATTTCTGAATATAAGTTTCTTTTGATTAAGACGTCATAAAAAACACTCTAATACGTCATGTTGATTACTTAGACCAAAAATAAAAAAATGGCTTTATAGTTATTATATTTCTATTTAATATTATGTTTTTTAAATGGAAGACCTCAGACCTACTTCTGGCTTGTAAATTTATACGGAGTTTGTAGATATGCTCTTGATTACGGTGGTAAACGTAGATGCTTAAATGTACCAGTAAGATTGCTAAATATTAAATACTCCAATCTTCTTAGGTCATTGGAAAATATTCCAATTATAATTTCAATGCGACATTCCATGATTTTTTGAACTGATGTTATAAAGTAATTACAAATCACTAGCCCTCCTTTTCTATAGTACTGTAGGGAATAAAAGACATGATCCACATTTAAAAAATAGGGTTTATTCATAAAAGGAGCAACAAAAACATATATGTGAGAATATTTTACATGTAATAGTTTATATTACTTAACATAAAAGTTCCAATATGAATTCTATTATTTCACTCTCGTAATATGACACTAATTATCATCGATACCGTTAGAAAAAATAATCTAATCGAGGGTTTAATCCTTTACCAGAGGGATATATCTGCTGGAGGTAAAATGGACAGAAGTCGACCAAACATTTTTTACATTAAACTAGTTAGGAAGAGAAACCCTTTGCGGATTAATATACTTCATCCTTAGCTACCAATGCCTCATCAAGTTTTTTTACCACAGTGTTAAGTTTCATAAACTAATAATGTATCTGCAAGTTGTAGCCTCATGTGAAATATACCTTTCTTCCAACTCAGCTGGAAGGGATATTGTGTATTTGATGTTTTTATATATTCCTTTAATTATGAAAAATAGTTAGGCACACATTCTATAGAGGATATTTTACACCTAAGCAATAGTAATATTTATGGGCGTAACCTTGAGATATTTTTGTGAGTACCATTCTACGAATTTTTGTGTAGTGTTAAGTCTATGGAGCTGTTCCATTGTGCAGATGATTCACGGTATGCCTAATAGTGCATAAGATAAAAACTTATAATCTAGTTTCTTACTGCAGATGGTTACGAGTTTAAGGGCAGGTACTGACAAATTATTTCTGTAATATAAATGACAAGTTCAAAAACTGTAATTTTCATGCTTCGTCTGTTTTTCATTCCGTAAAACCTAATTTTGAAATGTAATTAAAATTAAATATGAAACAAAAATGCCGCAAAGAAAAATTCTATACTGTGTGACAGTGAACTATTTTGCCTAAAATACAAGCCTAAATTGTTTACAAAATTATATTAGTTTTTTAAATTTGAGTTAATTTAACTAAATAAAAAAAGAACAATCCATTTCCCTGAAGCTATTAAATGAAAAAACAAATAGTTTAATTATGGATTCATATACAAATAACATAGTTTTAATTATATCTAGAAGCATGAGTCATTGAGTTTTCACGATTGGATTAAGCTTCAACTGTTAATGCTCAGTGAATACCCTTAACTAGACTATGAGTAGATCTTCCATTGGTATGGACGCCCAGTACTCAATACCTGTACAATAAAAAATGACATCAAGCATAGATACTAGACTAATTGTGTATAAAAACCATAATTACATTTTACCTTCAGTAATATTCCAAAAATCTAACTCAAAAATAACTGTAGATACAGCAGTAAATATCTTATATTCGAGAGGAAAACAAATGATGGTATTTTTATAGTATTCTTATAGTTGATATGAAAGAACTTAATATACAATAATACAAATCTTATATCTCAAAAAGAATGAATCCATATATCTAAATTAAGACAGCTAATTAAATTTGAAACAAGAGCAGCATTTTATCATTAGTTTTAATTTGTCTCTAATTACCGTATACTCGTAATTAAAAAACGTAAAGGGAAAAGAGCCTACATGGGCTTTACAATGATCTGTGCGTAGAGAATTTTATGTTTTTTTTTTTAAATATATATTTAGCAGTGCGTTAATTAAAGTAACCAAACGTATTAACTGAAAGAATAAACGTAACAAAAATAAATGAAGGATGTGATTTAATTAATTATTTTAATAGGTGATATTTAGAAAAAAATTAAGAAAGCCATGAGTGAAAATGTTTACACAAATATGACAATGCGTGTGAGAGGGAGGAGTGCTAAGGTCTATATTAGCCTTGTTAGTTCAAGCATTATTTTGTAATATTAAGTCTGGTAATTTTGAAGAGAAAGTAGCCATATTTGATTATTATATTATTTAATCGTTTATCGGGAACAATCGTAGATATTGGCGCTTGTAAGTGGCAGCGTCACAAAAATCCAGATAACAACTATTATATTTATGATTAAATTGAATATGTCAAAGATATATATCCTTTTTGCTGGTTGAATACAAGGGGGTGCTAATTCAGTGACTGAGCCATGTCCATGCGCTGAATAAGCACCCCTTGGAACAGGGGGTGTTAATTCAGGGCCTCGACCATGTTCATGCGCTGATTTAGCACCCCTTTGTAGTCGGGGGGTGCTAATTCAGTGCCTGGTCCGTGTCCGTGCGCTGAATTAGCACCCCCCTGCCGTGACGTCAGAGCCCGAGGGGGGTGCTTATTCCAGGGGGTGCTAAAGCAGCGTCCCCACCGTACTCATGTCGTCGTAACTCACGACGTCGTAACTTGTGGTCGATGCAAGTCATGCTATGTTCCGTCACACGTGCGGGTTTGTCCACACACTGTCCAAGTCCGTAACCGTTAAGACAGTTTAAGTATCTGTTTGTAATGTCTTCATTACATGTAAGCAAGTCTATGTTGGCGTCTCCCAGAAGAATGCACCTTTTCCTTCGTTCCATGTTATAATTTGTTATATAATTAACATTGTTATAATTAATACAATTGTATATATTGTAATATATTGTTGTAATTAATACAATTATATAAATACAATGTTATAATTAACATTGTAATAATTGTCTAGATGTCAATAACATTATTTACATTACTATCAAATGTTCTGTAAAAAGCTAGTATGTTAAAATGTTTGTTTGAGTGAGTAAAGTCTAGTGAAATTCGGTAAACGTCCCCCAGTGTGGTTTGTGTTGCAGTTACGGGTAACTGTTTGTTAACCAAGATAAATACGCCGTCATTCTGGTTCCTAGTCTTATCAGTGCGTACAAGGTCAAATCTGTCAATGTTCAATTCACCCTCACCCGCCCTCAGCCAACACTCGGTCAGAACAATTATATCTAAACATTCCACCATAGAATTTAAGTAAACAAGCAACTCGTCTATATTTTTTGTAATGGTCCTCATATTAGTATGGAATAAATTGATATGATCTAATTCGCTATTTAAAGAAAAACTATAGAATTCTTTATATTCTTCCAAGCTATTTATTTCTAAGCAGTGATTCGCATAAAAGCCATCATAAATTTCAAAAAGCATTTTATTTACTGGTTGCTTGCCCGCCCAGTACAAATTATAATATTGCAGTAATAATGTGTTCGTAAGAATAACTGACTTTTTTATAGATCGAATGTTTAAAACTTTAATAACTAAATGCACCTTATCAGTGCTTTCATTGGTACTAATTAGTTGGTCCAATATTTAACTACTCGAAGGATTAAAATTTGAATTTGTATAAATTACATTCTTACATTGCCAATTAAAACTTTATAAATGTAATGTGAAACAATGGTACAAGTTAAATTAAAATAATTTATTATTTAACGTCGCCCCGACGAATATAATTAATTAAAAATTAAATTAATTTATTATTAAATTAAATTAATAAATAAAAACAAAAGAAAGAAAACATCTGAGAAATGATTGTTTATCTAAGAGGCGTTCATAATAAATATAATTAAAATTACTTAATTTAACAAACGTAATCTACAACTTTTTTAAAAGTATTTTTTAAACAACTAAATTAAATGTTTGTTAACGCTTTGGTGAAGTAAAGCGTGCGCATGTTATTATTCCTATAAAACTTACATAGTATGGCACTCATAAATAACAATACAACCATAGATCTGTGTAGTTATAAAAACAAAATTTAAATTCTTTAACGAAAATAGTTTATGAAATAGTTATAGTGAAATTGTTTATGTTAAATAATCAAATTTAACATTAAATAACAGTAAAAAGTAACACAAACAAACTGTAGATTGACTCACATAGTTTATCCACTGTTTACTTGCCGTGTCCTGATTACAATGATTTCAACAGCATATTTAATGGGATATATTGCACGGCGTGTGTAGGTGAGTTTTATGACAGGTGAACTGACCTAGTTAATTGATTACTTTGTATCTCCAGTTTCTTGTGCCGCACCGAACTTCAATATTTTACTTGTGTTGTATTTATTTTTGTATCTTTTTTACTAGGTACATTATTTTCAGTTTTTTTTTTCAAAATAAAATACAAATTCTGTTTATACGCTATTACTTTTATATGAAGATCCTGCCAAAGCGGATAGTGATAAGTAAAGAAATATTTCCTTTATAAAAACACTTTTAATACAAATAAAATTAATATTATATGTAGTTATCAACACTGTATTAAATGTTATTTGGATCGATTATGATGAAATCTATGGATCCACTATTACGTAGTGGGATCCCAAATCCTTTAGAAGAGCGCTCCTTTGTACACTTAAGGATTAGGCTCAACGCTTATCCTTGTGATCAGTCATGCCTTTGTGTGAAAAGTTAATTAGGCTCTGTTCAGGGAAATGTGTAAAACATAAGCTTACTTCAAACGCATGTATATTATATTCTACATTAGTTATTGTACATGTTTTTAGTCATAAAATTTAAGCTTCAGGATAAAGATTAATAAATATATAGTACTGTTGGTTGACAGAGGAAATGGTAATCGGACTTTTGTATAGAAAAATTTGGATGTATTTTGTAATAGAAACCAAGTTTATAGCCTAGTACAGATCTATCAACAAATTTCATCAATAATTTTTGAAATAAAGGCTATTTAAAAGTAGATATGGAACTTTTGTCTTGATTTAGATAGATTATACATATTTTCTCAGTTTGTGCAATAACAAATATTTAAATATTATTTATTGTCATTAACTATAGCGTAATTTAGAGTAAATTTATCCACAATTCACTAAAGAAAAGGCCCCACTTTTATAATCAGTCGTGTGTTTGTCAGGCTGATGGTTGGGTTAAATTGCAACCAAATCCGATTAGCGGACCAACTCAATTCTTTTGTTTAACGTTTCTTCAGTGGGGCCAGACAATCTCAAGTACCCCTCCCTATCTGCCAACACCTTGCTTCCGGCCCATCCTGATGGACTGGCTCAGTGTACGATAGATATAGAGTAATAAGTGCGCATAATATTTCTTTTCGGTTGTTTCTTTAACAGCCGACAACTTAGAATTTTTGGAGTAATATATAAAACTTTTGATTTGAAACGTTTATGGTCCTTTAATTTTTCAATATGTAAGACTGGCTATTTACATTTTGACTAAAATTTTGCGGCATTTTAATATTTGTTGCAATTTTCAACAGATTTAACCTATAAGGAAATTTAATTTTAATGTTCATGGCTGATAGTAAAGTAAAATATAAATGACTTATTTGCAGTCTTTGGTCATGAATTTTAAAGAAGATTAAGAACTATAATGTAAAGAAGTAGAATGTTTAATCCAAATTTTTTTAAAGATAGCTAGAATCTTTATTTGTTTTATCCTGAATAAATTTTATATTCCGAACAAGAAGAATTCTAAAAAACTAAAGCTTTTGTATTTTATTTGGTAAACGTTAAGAACGTACATTTTATCCAAGTTTTTACAAGACTAGTTCTCTTTTAATTTAATTAATTTCACTTACATTTAATTACACTTTAATTAAGCTCAATTTAATACTGCATATAATTAGTTAATAAGACGATACTGTATATTAAGGTTTTTAATCGAAATTATTAATATTTTTTTATTTAGTCCGACAAGTATAAAGTCTATTGAAATTATGAATCCAACTCATGAAAATCCTACGCATTTTATAGCTTTTTGAAAAACTTTGAATTAGTGATTAGGTATATCCTACTATATGCAATAACATTCATATACGAGTACCTAATAATAAAGTGTAACATGCCGGGATTACTCAGTTAACTAGTGTAAAAAGTTAGTTTATGCATAAGCAAACAATTATGTCTGTCAAAAATTATATTAATGTTGAAAAAAACGTAGTTGTTGATTAAATTAGGCAAGCAAAAATGTTTTACGTCCACAGGAAATTCCATAACTAAACTAAAATTAAGTAAACATTTAATGCACACGATGCGTTTGTAATATCTTGAAAAACTTCTTAAGTACATACGAAGTTTAATATACTGGCTGATTTCAAATAAGTAAAAAGTAGGAATATTTTACTAAAATACTGAGCTTTAGTACTTTTATTTTGTTTTATTGTTCTGATAAATAAAATTTTTTAACGTACCTCTTATTATTAATACAGTACTTTAGTGGAATGTTTTCAAAATTTGGTAGGTCAAGTATTAACGGTACACTTTCCTAATCGAATAAATCTTATATTATTACTATATTTGTTTTACTAACGTTTACACTCCTTTTAAACCTATATCACTTGGAACTACTTTTTGTTATTTAACAATAATTAAGACAGTCGGCTGCTTAGTAACAAATTCTAGTATTTGTTAGGTTTCAACGTAATAAATACATCGTAGAGTTAGGGAATAAAATATGTAAGTAAACCAAGGAAGCATTCCCTCTGGGAAATTCAAGCTTGGTTACAGTGTGGACGTATACTAAGGAATATAGAGCTACAGTTGAGACACATATCTTCCGTATACATGTCTCTATGGCGGTGAAGTGAGCTAACACAAACTTTTTTAGTTTATTATGTATGTAGCACAAGTTATCTTGCTGTTTGACGTTTTCGGTGTTATATACTTTTATATCTTCCATGTAACACAATGTTAATGTATTGATTTGACGCCATATAGGTTTAACGCTTTAAACTGCACGTTAAAACAAATATTTAGTAATTACTGGTTATTAAAGTAATTGGTTATGCTGGTATAAATTATACCAGTATCTGGTAAGTATCTGGTTAATTTAATAACTAAAAAGCTTAAATTAATTCATATTATTTTATTTTAAATTTAACACATTCTTTAGTAATATTGATTCAAATTAATAATGATATCATACGTATTAAAACGTTACTTATGCTTTATTAAAATTTTGAGAAATTTAAAGATTAAAATGCTGGAATAAGCCTTAAAGTTTAAATATACAAAAAAATGTTACATACTATAATATTTCCTAATGTTTTGTGTTAAATAAATTTATTGTTTCCATATAAACTGGTTTTCTTCAATTCTGTATTTATAGTACATGAGAACTGAATGCTTATGTTTAAATCTTAGTAAAGAATTTACCACGGGTCTTTTTTATCCTTACCATTTTAAGCTTTAGTCTCATTGGGTATTTATCTGTGCGAGGATGTTATCAATCACAATAAGGAAGAGAATCGATGTAGAACCAAGATCCATGTTACTGATAAAAAGAGCTGACAGAATATAAATCTGTGCTATATCTAACTTAGATCTAATGTCTGACGGCCTAGACCACTCGGCCATCGAAACTCTTAAGTAAATGAAGCCCCGATTGGCTTTTTCTATTTTCCGACTTTGTTTAATTATTCGCTTTATATCTAATGAGATACAAATTTACATACACCATGCAATCTCGTAGCGTGAAAACTTCTGCTATTACTTTACTCCTTGTTAAATATAGATTGTTACCACTTAATAAACAATAGAATAAACTTAGATCTTAGGCTTTTAAATTTCTTAGTAGATACAGGTTTTTTTATTTTTATCTTACATTTGTTAGATTTTTAAGCCACTAACAAGTCTAATTGTATTTTTTTATAATGTTTTAGTTATATGGAATATACTTTTAATAGAAATGTAACCAAATTTATCACTTAATAACCTAATTGTATTATTTACATAACAATATAAATCTTCCTTAACAAATAAAGCAGTCACATATTATTTTAGTTTACAAATCATTCACACTGCGTTTTGATTTCGGCATTTCCCCTGTATTTGACAGCTGTATGAGCGTGCATACGTCTAAGCATTACAAGTGACTAAAGAACATGTTTATAGTTTACTTGGTCTGATAGATTACAATAAGACCAATAGATAGGACATCGGGTGCTCGCAGTTGAAGCCACTTCGGAGCCGCTAATACTCAACAATATGGCGGCGCGGGCGTGAGTCACCGTACTGAGGAGCGTCCGCCTTGCTCCCCCCGCACTTCACTTCACCCTTGTCGAGCTTACTGTATTCACCTGCTATACAAAGAGTATGTACAGGCCAATGATTGTAAACTTATGTACTTTCCAGTTTACAAGATCACCTAGAAAGACTGTTCGGGTACATTCGTTCTCGTGGAGGCTTCAACGACAACCCATCATGCAGAGAGTTCACTGGTGCCTTTAAAAGAATTCTACTTCATAAAGAGCTACATGAGACTGAAACAGGAAACACAACATTGATTCTGAACAAAACGCTGAGTTTGGTTAAATGTAAAAATGGGGGGGGGGGTTAATGCAATGCAATCGTCAGAGGCTGTATAAAAGCTCTGTTTAATTGCCTAGTCTGTTGTTAAGTTTAATTTGAACAAAGGAGACACCGCTTCAATCAAAAATTTAACTGGAAAGATGACGTCATCAGTAATGAAGAAATGTATAGGAATGGATTTGTTTCCAGGGGACCATTTCCTTGACAATGGCCCCGAACAAAGCCATTTTGCACTTCTTATAAAGGCAATAGCTAAGAAATATTTTAAGTTGAGACTACACCATTTTTCAAAGAAACTCAATGAATCAATACACAAAACCAAACTTAGAAATTATCTCTTGAAAACAGTTACGTTCATGGGGCAATAGTTGGTTCATTGAATTTTAAAGTGTTCAAGTTTTTCAAATTGTATTGCATTTGTTGTCCTTTTGTTTTGTTTGTCATCATGGTTGGAAATGGTCACCTAAAAACAAATATATTTCTATATTTTCTTTCTTTTCAGCGCAATTTCAATTGAAAAAGGTCAATAAACTAACATTTATAATATATGACTTAAAAGTTCCTCCTCATCTCAACTGAGTATTACAGATTAGTTACAATTAACTGAGTTTGTAACTATATTTTATTGTACGTTTAAGTAATTTTCCATACTTTATTATAATTAATCTATAAATCTTACTTATTGCCTTACTAATTGTATAATAAAAGTTACAGACAACAAAAATTGTTATTAACCCTTTATACACTGTATAATATGTAAACATAAACTTTAGATATTGTATTTTGGGATAACTAGGTATAAAGTCATGTCATGTTCCCTCATCTAATAATTTGCATATACAAACTTTGCTCATATTATAGTATATAGTGCAAAAAATAAATACCAAATCAACTCTTAGTTATACTTGTTTAGAGTATTGACTCAATTTAATTATTATTATTTACTTTTAATTATTATTTTAAAGAGTATCTAAACCTACAATAGGTGCTCAAAGTGGCTTCCACGTTGTTCTATACAAACATCGTCTTAAAAATTGCAAGTGACAACTGACTTATGGGCCACCCTAGTATATAATTTAATTAGTGAAACAATAATATTTATCATTAACATTTCCTAACACATTTTAATTACTTTGTACTAATTGTGGTTTTTAATCAAAAAGACACATTTTGCGAGAAACCCTTAATTTATGTATTATTTACAGACGATACAAATTACCCAAGCGGCATTTCTTTAACTATTGCATTATAAAGCCTTAAGGAAAAAAATCAAAAAAATGTATTTAAATTTAATTTACTAAATACATTTTAATTGTAAATAACTAGAAGATTTATAACAGGCTTAGGTTAAATCTATGCTAATAAACTTTTAAAAATCTTGTCTCTTAAGTTTAATTATTAAATAAAAGTTACTTAATTAAATTACCCTTACTAGAAAACGTATGTATTCCGTATTTTTTTATATTGCTGTTTTATACATATGAACTTGTATACTGTAAGTTTGACTGAAAACGATATTACTAACGCAATAATTTATAATATGAATTTTTGTATTTGTATAATATATTTTTGTAATCGTTCTAATATAAAAGGTCTATTACCCATCGGCCATCGCACATAATGTTGTGAGATGCTTTTGTTGGCTAAGCTAGTCTATTCGTAATGACAGAGTAGTGCTGGCAGAAAAGGTTGTTTGCAAAGGTTTCTAATGGAAAAATCATACCTACTAACAGTAAATTAATTTTGTTATTTGCAGTAACAGGACATATAGATTTCTCAATATATTTCCTTTTCTCTATTTAGTTCTTATTTTACTGCAAACATATGACCATATATGCCAGTTATGTAATAAAACTAATTGGGTGATAGGATTAGACGAAAGCTTTCGCCGACAATGAATCACTGTCAAGGTGTATTATTGTAGGTACTGAGTACATGGCAAGCACTGCATTGTTGGGATTGAAAAGTGTCAAACGTTGTTACACAACGACATCAATCATCATCATGTGTGTATTGTGACCGCTACATGAACTGAATGAATATTGCGCTTCATATGTATCGCAGTTGCTAGTTCTAGCTTCTTTCAATGTATTACAATAACCATGTAATTCTATTAAACTTTAAATTTATAAAATACTAATTCTGAGTGGAACTAATAAAAAGATATATTTGTATACGTAATGTATTATAGTCTCTAAAGGTTCACGAATATATTGCCTATTATCGACAACTACATAACAATCTCTTTGCTAAGAATTGAAGGAACTGATCTCGATATTTGCTATGTTCCAAAACTTCCTTCTGAGTTCATTCAGACAGGACTTTGAGAAAAAAAACGTGTTAAAACATCCTTATGGGTGGTAATAAATATTGTTCCAGAAGCATGCAAATAAACAGTAACTATGTTATAACTGTTATAAAAGGTAGTTTTGAGTTTTGAAACAAACAGAACTATTACAGTTTTATATAACCTGTCTATTTTATTAAAGTACATAGTAGCATTAACTCAAATATAAAATTAAAAGTAAATGTACGTGATGGCTAGCTAAAATTTATTAATAAACGAAAACCAATCCTTATGATGGTAAAACTAGAATTGATTAATCTATCTTCATATAATATTTTAAGTGTGTGTAACTCTAATGTCGAACTCGAATAAAGGACATTGGAAGTAAATGCAAATGATCATACCAGTAACATTTTTAATTACATTATCAATAATATTGAAATATAAATATATATAAATAATACTATAAATAGTATAAATAATACTTAACTATGGAACCTAAATTGTTTTACCGGAGGTGGATTTAATGGCCTGTTTAGTAACCACATTTTGATTAAAGTTGGTGTTGAAAATCTTTAAATTTATACATTTTCTTTATTGAGGTAATAAGGAAAACATAAATTTGGCACCGTAAATATTTTTGAGACAGTAGACGTTTCTCAGTCCTACTTATATGTCTGTATTTTCATTATCGGAAAAATATGGCAAAATCAATTTATAGTACTTGAGATATTTTAGATCTGAAATAGATCTAAGCAACCGAAAACCTAACTATGGTACTTGAAAAAGAGTATCTTTTACCGGATTGAAAGGGCCAGTCGTAGACGTGTTTTGAAAGAAATATATTTTTAAAAACAAAATTTTTTATATATTTTTAAGGCCATCACGGAGAAATTCAGCTGTAAAACAGACACAGGTGAAAATTAAACCGTTTTAGGATGTATGTACTGAAGTTCCAGTTTGACGCCGCATGAAACATTTATTTTTTGATGTGGACAACAAGGCAAACTCAACCTAAGGACACTAGAAATATTTTATACCGGTAGTACATTACAAGGGCTGAAAAAATACGGGTGTTGTTGAAGTTGGTGTGTGTTTGTATATATTTTCTTTATCTGGGTAGACTAAACAATGGCACTGGAAAGTGAAATTCTACGGTCGCGTCTGACTGAAGTAACTTTCCGAGATCTCTATATTTCAAGATCGGGTTATCAGGGCAGGCTACTCAACGTCAGGAAATTATTTGCTTCGAGGCATAAATGCTCCCTCATATTTAAAACTTGAAAAAAGAACAAGAAGAATATTTTTAAGCTATCAAACTCCTAACCATAGAAAGTCAAATAATGACTATTAGATATTTTAAAATTGCTACTTCTATTTCAAAAATATAATAGAGCTCCATAATAATACAGCATAATATTTTTCGCTAAGAGGACTACGACGTTCCATTTTTAAAATTTCCTGCGAAACGGCGGGTATGTGCTAGTTAAGAAATATTTATAAACACAATGTATTATACCAATATATACTCGTATAGGGCTTGTAACTTCAATAGTAACATTTTTTACCGTTGCACATTAACCCTAAGTGTTAAATCCTTTCATTAGAGCCCTGACTCAAAGATGTGGCTTCATTTTTGTGAAGAGTGGGCTATAGTATTCAAGTCATTTAATGTGTAACAATTCGATTTAAATCTGAAAAAGGCAGTACCCCTGTGATGAATGAGGAGTTCAAATAACCTTTAGTCTAACATATTCTCTCTATTTTTTGTAAGTGTATTTTACTTTTTAATTGCCATACAAAAAATAATAACTTTAAAACTTACCGCAGTACACCTCACGATTGTACACAGTCTGGTTTTCGTGATCGGGCTGTGATGAATGATGTGTTAGCACGAGAACCACGTTTCTGATTAAAGTACTGTTCTCCCACCCAAATATCGTATGTATAACAGAGTTCAGGAAACATAAACAATTCCATGTTTAGTGCATGTATATATTAAACTAATGATGTATATAGTTCGTAGTAACCAATATTAGTAGTTCTTTAATTAATTTCTTTCTCTGCTTATTTTTATTTTAAATACGTGATTAATTAGGGTTGATAAATTTAACAGGAAATGTTAGTCTTTTTTCCGTTGCTTCCATTTAGCTATGAATTACTGCCTAAATTACAAATTTTGTAAGGAACAAAAGTTTTGTAAGTAACGTTTTAATAATTAGATAAAAATGTTCCGAATATTCAGGTCAACTCCAACATTAGTATCAGGTCAGGCCTGAATATTAGTATTGTACTTTCTGAAACTTTTCATCGTGCATTCGATATAGTGGGTGCTCTTAGTTAGGTCCTACTACTCTGTAAGAAGTATATAATAGATAAATTATCTAATGAAATCATAATACTTAAATTTGAAATTATTATTACATAATATAATTACTTTTATGAAATGGAATTGATAAGATAGCGTCTCTTCCAATTCCTTCGATACTCCGTGGGATTAGATTTTTATCTTAATAAGAATCCAACAAACTCAGTACAATAATAACATGGTTTAGCTTCAGGCCAAAGTGTGTGTGAAGCTTTTTCTCTTACATTAGCAGTTTATGCAATATTCGCCAGGAGCGATCCTACCTTTGTTCGGTAAAGCGTTTGTGAGCACCCTTATAGAACTTAGTTTTTTTTTTCGGCATTCTCCTGACATTTTATCGTATTTTCCTCATTTTAGTAATGCAATTTTGCACTGATTTAAATATCAGTGTATAATATATAATCTATTGACGGTGAATTATAATATTATAATTAATCTAGAGTACATAATGACGATAATATATAAAGACGTTTGTATGTGTTCTGGTGTGTGCGAGCGTTACTCCATCAAGTACACATTACTGGCCCGATTGTAATGGAATTTCACATGGTAATTCTTAAAGTCCTGATTAACATATAGAACTATCAATATTTTGCAAAAATCTCCGGAATGAGCTCGTCTTGCCTTAAAAATTTCTTTCTTTTTGGCTTTAACACCTGATGGTAAACTTGTTTTTAATCACCAGTCAAAGTCCACAATAAAAAGTATATTCATAAACAGATTATTCTAAATATTGAATTAAACTACAAATGTGAATTAAAAAAGACTTTTCACACATCATTTTGGTCCAATATGGTTTTCTTCGTCTTGGTTCGATTTTATTGGGATTTTAAATAACTAATGTAAATTGCCATAATTTATTACATCACGAGTATGTTACCTGGAAAGCTAAGGACTTCGAATTTACTCTCCCGTTAGACTTAGGATTCTTGTAACCTATCTAAAATAGTTTGAATGCTACTCAAACCATTGGATAATAAAATGTAGTGAAATATTTAGGAAGACGTACGATAAATTTCAAAGGTACGTATAAAAAAAAGTTTCACTCCGACTTCAGGGCAACATATTTACACTTATATCTAAAATCGATCTTAATAATGGATCATATTTAAGTGACTACCATTTATCTCACTTTTTGAAATGCCATTAAAAAAAAATATGTTGATTATTTCCCTATTATAAAAAAACTTAAATTTCACATTTAGCTATGAATTACTGCCTAGATTACAAATGCAAATGTTTGTAAGGAATGTTTTAATGATTACACATTCACATAAAATCTAGTAGAAAGATTTAGAACATATTTACCATGCGTACTTGTTGGATATCAAATAAGGCGCATATACATCCTAATTATAAAATACCACTTATTACGAAAAACGTATTTTCTGAAGTTTTTATTTGTATGAAAGATGGGACATACAAAATCGTTGTTTAGTTAACAACAGCTCATCTGCACATACCCCTAGCCGCGTTCAACAAGATGCTTTTATCATTAAGAATAGTACCAACGGAATGGTGATCGAGCTTGGTGGCTTCAATTTTGTTTTATAATGGAAAATTCTATTATTCAATTAGGTTAAATATTTATATTATTTTTTTAAATACTAGAAAACATACAAACGGAATTTAAGATTCTTCGTAACTTCCTTTTTAAGAGTCTTTGAATCTTGTTTTCTACACTAATTTGGCCTACATACTCTCTCATACATTTTATATTCATTGGTTAAAGGTGTACAAGTATGAATAAAACCGGATAAGACTTACTTTTTTAACATCCACTTAGAAAATAACTATAACAATAATTGTAATTTACAAGCTAAGGTTTTTGACGTTTTGACAATATCTAACTGTTAGACAACGCTTAAGTATATAATTAGACCACTAGGATGATTATTACTGTATCATCATATATATATAAAAATGAATGTTTGTGTGTTTGTCCTTTATAGACTCAGAAACTATTGGACCGATTTTGATGAAACTTTTTGTGTGTTTTCAGTGGAAATAGTTATCACACAAAAAAGTTTCATCAAAATCGGTCCAATAGTTTCTGAGTCTATAAAGGACAAACACACAAACATTCATTTTTATATATATAGATGATACAGTAATAATGGTTTAGATTCACAATTTGGTGTCCAATTTAAATAGTTTATTTAATTAATTTTTTAATTATAAATTGTTGTTGATGTTGGAGTGTTTTATATTGGATACGACAGACTGCGCTACGACACGTAATACAAAGCGAACTGATACTTAACAGCTGTTAATACTTTCATCAAACAGGCAGACATTTGTTTACATTTAAAATTTAGAACATTTTTATTGTAAAGTGCTTGATCAGTAGTGTAATGCAGGTTGCATAGAAGACGTCATTGCCTAATTTTAAATTCAGATTGCACCAATGATCAATAAACTATCTAATGCAATGGTAATAACTATTAAACGCTGTTATAAAAACAACCTCATTGTAAAAATCCATGAATGTTTGCACATAAGGTAATCGAATTTGGTTACATCGAAGGTAAATGAAAAGAGCCGAAAGAAGACACTTTATGATCGAAATTGGATTTATTTGATAAATTTCTTGAAGGCACACTCCTAAATAATACTGGAAATATCTTAGACTGAAAAATTAATTTTTAACAGACCAAATTTGATTCTTTATAACCTAATTAGTTTACCTAGATTCATCCATAAACATTACTTGTTCTGAATAACTTATCAACACCTAGCAAAAACCACGAAAGATAGAGGCAGGAATATGGTACGTACCTTCATAATGCGCCCAAGAAGGCTCACGAAGGAACGACTATTAATTATCTCAGCAATGTTTAGAATGTGATAGAAAAAGAATAAGTGAGTATGGTGTACTGTTTTCAACGGGAAATTGCGTGCGAAGCCGCGGGCAACTGCTAGTTTATTATAAAAACAAATATTTTATGTATGTTTTAGTATTAAGATAAAAAAAGTCCCTGCAATTAAAGAAAGTTACATATTACTATCCTGTTCTTCTCATAACATAAAGAAGAACAATGTGATTATTTTCCAAAGGTCGCTAGAATATGTCAATTATCATAAAAATAAATTCGTTTATTGAAATATGAGTATCAAGTAGCGAATGAAATCTTTATAGAATAAAAAAATTATTTGTTGAGTTGAAAATACATCCCTGAGATATTAACCAACACAGTTGCTAAGAGTATGGACCGTGACACAAAGCCTACCACCAAAAAATGAAGCTTGATTTATCCATGATGCTCCTGCAATACTGCTAATCTCTCAATTGTAACAGAATCCCACGAGAGTGATATAATCGTCACAGTTGCTGAAGACCGGAGTGTGACACAAAGCCTACCACCAAAAAATGAAGCCTGATTTATTCATGATGCTCCTGCAATACTGCTAATCTCTCAATTGTAACAGAATCCCACGAGAGTGATATAATCGTCACAGTTGCTGGAGACCGGAGTGTGACACAAAGCCTGTCACCATCAGATGAAGACAGATATTTACATAATTCTCCAGCAATAATCGCAAATCTCTCACTTATGACAGAATACCACGTGTGTTACAGTAACACGTTGAATTTCATAATTGTCAGGCTACTGAATGTTTCATCATTTTTTCACCAGTGATTGTTCTAACAGTTTACAAGTTTATGTGTATGTAATAAACCTTCAATAAAATGAGTTTCTTACTGTATTATTGTCAACAATCATAATAGTTACAATATTAACTAAGATGAGTTATAAACTCGTATTATTTGACAAGGCAGGAGTGCGGTTACATCACGTGACACATAACAGGATTCTATAAGGTTGCATGAGCAAAAAGTAAGCCCTCATAATAACAGGAAATTTTAATGGCTTCCATCCTCCAGAAATATTGTTAGTGTCCTTCCTAAACAAAATATTTACGCACAAGAGTTTTTAAATAAAGTCTGAGAGTTATCCTTTAAATCATGTATTTGCAAAAACTAATCACGTAACCTTCGGTTTCCTTCTATAGGGTCTCTGTTGAGTGTAAAACACTTATCTTGCTGTTTCCTCCACGCGAGGGAAACATTTATGCAGCCATCTTTAGACATTATTTTAGAATCACATCCAGCGGATTAATTATGTCTTGTTCGGCGTCTAATCGGCGTTGCATCTATAAGTTATTCTCAGCCGTGGGGAATAAAAAATTCACATGTTGCAGTGAACCAATAAGTAATCCACAGTGTATGCAAAATGGGACCCCTTATAGTCGTGGAGAAGCTTCCTTTTTCCCATTACCTCGGTCATATTCTTGAAATTTATTCTCTCACTGATATTTATGAAACGCGTGCGTATTACAAATTTCAGTAAGACATGGATCCGTTCTTACCATACCTGCTACTGTTATCATGTTTCCTTGGTTTAGTCAGAAACAGAAGCACTATTTCCTCTTCGTAACTTCTGGCCTTCTCTATGCTTGCTCTATGCTGAAAATTCTTTATTCAGCAAAAGCATTTTGCACAGAGTATAGCTTCTTTGCATCATTCCCAAATCAAAGAAATCATTTTGTTTCACTATTTTAACCCTAACATTGAACTGTATTATGTATTGTTTCTTACCCTAACTTTGCCCATTGGCAACGGCTATTGAAATAAATCACTAAATCTAATGCTAATGTTCTGACCGAGGTGGAGAGCATTGCAGTGTTTGTTGGGAGAGTACAAAAGTCACGGTCAATCCGGTTAGTTTCTTAGGTATTCCACTTAAATTAGAAATTCCAGAATTAGTCTCTCTTTATTGATAAAAACACATATTACACTAGTGTATTTACTGAACTCAGAGATTATACAAAATTTATATCATTAAGTGATTTCATTATTAGCTTAAACCATAATTTATGTGGGTTTTATTTGCTAAAAACCAGATTACTGTAAAGTTTATTAGGTCCATGCCATTTTTGACAGTAATTTGTGTAGTTACGTTAGGTGGTCCCTAAAATTGGTACAGGGACTTCATATTATAATTGTATATATTCATCAAAATCAATGGAATTCAACTAGCACTATAAGGTAGACAGAACGATCGAACGTAAACGTATCTTTTTACTATAAGAACATTTATATTAGTCATAAAATATACCGTTTTATACTGTTACTGCGTTTATTATCCCATCTTAAAGTAGTTTTCTCAGAAATACGGAGTAAAGCTCTAGGGCCGCTATAGCAAAACATGTTTACATGTTGAAATGTATAATCAAGCTGATTAATGCTTATGGGGTCAAAATGGGAATGCTTTATAAGAATTTAAAAATGTTTTATAACGCCTGAGTTAAATATTTCATTATATTCTATTAAACTGTTTTTCTAAACTTGATGAAGGATCTGATTTTCGACTTAGTATTGACTAGTTATCAATTATGTGTACGTTATTTTCAATAATGGAATTTCACCACTTATTCACCAACTACCGTTTGTAAAAGCATAAACCATCACTGTTTATCGCACAAAGTGCACAAATATACAGTACCATTAACATTTCACCAACCAAATATTTCCTTCTAAAACCAAGATACAGAATTAATATGAATGCTGATGGACAATAACAAAAAAGCTGATGGACAGTGTAGAATGAGTTATTTTAAAAATAATAACTACATAGGCTAGTATAATCTGATATATACATTAAGCTACAAAGAACTAAATATTCGTCAACTACAAAATTGTATTGCTCTCAAGTACAATGCACATTTATATTGATTATATCAATATATGGAACTATTACTACTTAGTCAAACTCCTGTACATTTCCTTTGTTTTCAATAAAAAACATAAATTAAAATTTAACATTTTTATTTATTTTTCACATTAATAATTTAACATTTATCTGTATATGATAAATGAATCGTGACCTTTCATATTTAGTAGAATTTCTAAGAGAATAATAATTTTATCCAAAACTAAGCAACACCATTACTTAAATATATCACAAGCACACTCATACACGTATTTTATTTTATTACAGAAGATTATGAAAAAGAATATTGTTGTTGTAGTGGACATGATAAACTCAAGGAAGTTATTTTAAGCTCAGCAATAGAGCGTGAGGTTTAGTTTACCGCCTGTAAACTCAATCCAGTGGAAATTCCGGTTCAATAGTTGGAAAGATAGTACCTGGAAACAGAAAACTTGTCCCAAACATTTAGTCTAGTCTGTAAAGCTCATAAACTTAAAACTGATCACACCCATAACAATGATCATCGTATGTTTTATTTACATCAAATAAATATATATATATATATATATATATATATATATATATATATAATCTTGATAATTATAATGGTACTTGTAAAGGAATTTCAGATTACATAATTGTTATACCTCTAAACAAAGCCACGTATTTCAAAAATTTATAATAAAATTCAAAAATAGCTGTACTAATTATAATGATATCTAATTTTCTGGATTTGTCTCTACTTCGAATATTATAATAGCTGTTACATTATAATAAAAATTCATGGAAAAAATAAGGTACAGAGAAAAGAAATGTAATAAAATAGTGTAGATGAAAAGATCTGATTACTTATAATCGCATCATATGTGTTAACATTGTTTTATCTCAGCAAAACAATAGAATTAATCAAATAAACCACAATTTTAAATTTTTTATACATATTGTTCATGAAAGTTTAGAGTAAGCTTGAGACCAACAATACTTCTTATTTAAACCAACGCAAGTAAGAACATATCTATATAAGGAAATTAAAAGTTTATGTACAAATATACTTTTCTTTTAAATTTTACGAAAAATAAGTGTGCAGTGTTTGGTCAGTACTGTGATGCAAATTTTCAATGACAAAGTTTTCATCTAACATTTAATACAAATTTATAGAGTCCTATAAAACCCATCTTAGTCATCTATTGACGTCAGGGGACTCTTTATATTCGTTTATGTATATAAGATTTCCTTTGTTGGACCATCATGGTAAAATGGAATGGCACCAAATATTTAAAAGAGAATAAGGTTTAAAGGTATTAAATATACACTTTTTGACATATTATCTTAATCATAGCAACAAAGTAAACTCGACTTTCACGTCTGAATTAATAATTAATTGAAAAAGATTCTATTGTTAAATGATTTAATTGGTAGGTCATTATTTTACCAAATTCAATTTGGCTTTCTACCAAATAAGGGTTCGGATATGGCTATTGAGAGACATATTGCAGGATCTGTTGATAAAAGTATATTTAAAATGGTAATTTATCTTGATTTTCAGAAGGCGTTTGACCTGGTGGATATTGAATTATTGTTAAGAAAGCTCAAGTTAATGGGATAGGAGGTAAGGTCTGAGAATGGTACCACATTTTGTAAAAATAGAAATCACATTGTAGAGATAGGTAATGCTAGTAAGTAATGTTTTTATAACTAAAACTTGAGGGGACTCAGGGTGGAGTGCAGGGACCTCTTATGTTCATCATTTATATAAATTAATTATTGAAACTAAAATTATATTCAAAATCTTTTCCATATGCGGATGATACTAGTCTAGTTTGATCTTCCTATAAAAATCTGTACAGATATGAATTTAACAAGCATTCCCGAAATACACGCTTTTATTCTAAATTTATAATTGAAATCGAAAATTTGCAAAACGGAATTGCTAGAACACAGTTTGGTTATGCAAGAATTTAAATATTTAATAATTTCAATATGCATGACACCGACGGGTTTGTTGTTTGAAAATAAGTTAAAAGTAAGAGTTGTATTTCTGAATATTTTGTTTAAAGTATTATTATCCTGTTATTGAATTTACAATTTTATTATTGGTTATTTTTTATCTATGTTGTTATTATGAATTTAGATTATTGTTGTTAATCTTTTGTTGTTATTTATTTACAACGCTATAACATACACATCTTTGTGTACATTCATGGGAGAGCTTACATGCAATGGGAGTCACTTAGAGTAGCTTTTAGTGAAAAAGTGTTGTTTTTGGTGTAGTTGTAACGGTATTGTTTATGTTTTGTTGCGTCATAGTTTTGTTTATAAATAGTGCATGTACTTGTTTTAAATGGATATTGTTATTATATTATTATGAAAAGTAATCTAATTCACGAGTAAACTTTGTCCTGTATTATCATAGGTGGAGTATTATACTGTGTTGTAGCTATACTAAAGTACAGTAGTTGAAAAAGTGTAATAATAATGCATGTTTTTTTATGAATCCCTCACTTGTGGTATGAGGCACATGGATTATGGATAAAGTAAAAAAATGTAATAAATAAACATATTTGAACTTTGAACAACATAAAATGCGTTTGTAATGTTGGGAAAACATTTTTTTATCTTCCTCTTATTAAAAACTTTATGTAAAGGCAATAGTATACAGTTATTGCATACAATATTATTGTATACCGACGTAAATATGTTAGGTATTTTTGATTAAATATTTAAATCATATATGTAAATTCGTTAGAATGTTTTCAATGAAAGACAAAAATCAAGTTTCACTCATCACCTTATAATTTACAGGAGAAGGTTTATTAACAGCAATGAATACTCAATCGCACTGAACAAGCAGGATGTGGGGTGTTCGATCGGTCAAGTCAGAAACCATTGTTGCGTTAATGCGGCACACAGCGTCTAGCCACAGGTTAGACCAACAAGTGGATGAGGCTCCTCCGCTAACAATAATGAAAACTCAATTGTACAGTAAAATCAGGATGTGGGGAGTTCGATCGGTGAAGTCAGAACCATTGTTGCGTAATACGGCACACCGCGTCTTTAGCCACAGGTTAGACCAACAAGTGGATGAGGCTCCTCCGCTAACAACAATGAAAACTCAATTATACAGTAAAATCAGGATGTGGGGAGTTCGATCGGTCAAGTCAGAAACCATTGTTGCGTAATGCGGCACACCGCGTCTTAGCCACATGTAGACCAACAAGTGGATGAGGCTCCTACGGTAACAACAATGAAAAACTCAATTATACAGTAAAATCAGGATGTGGGGGGTGTTAGATCGGTCATAGCATATACCATTGTTGCGTAATTATGCGGCACACCGCGTCTAGCCACAGGTTAGGACCAACAAGTGGATGAGGCTCCTCCGCTTAAACAACAATGAAAACTCAATTATACCAGTAAAATCAGGATGTGGGAGTTCGTTCGTCTAGAGTCAGATACCATTTGTTGCGTAATACGACCGCGTCTAGCACAGGTCTAGACCAACAACAAGTGGATGAGGCTCTCCGCTAACAACAATGAAAAACTCAATTATACAGTAAAATCAGGATGTGGGGTGAGTTCGATCGGTCAAGATCAGAAACCATTGTTGCGTAATACGGCACACCTCTAGCCACAGGTTAGACCAACAAGTGGATGAGGCTCCTAGCTAACAACAATGAAAAAAACTCAATTATACAGTAAAATCAGGATGTGGGGTGTTCGATCGGTCAAGTCAGGAACAATTGTTGCGTAATGCGGCTACCAGGCAGTGGATGTGGCTCCTACGGCTAATTGTACAGTAAAATCAGGATGTGGGGTGTTTGATCGGTGTGGAAAACGTAATGCGGCATCGTCTTCAAGTTATAACAAAGAAAATCAGGAGATCGGAACAGCATACCATTGTTGCGTAATGACCATCAATGGAAATCAGGATTCGGATCAAGTCAGAATACCACTTGTTGCGTAATACGGACACCGCGTCTAGCCACAGGTTAGACCAACAAGTGGATGAGGCTCCTCCGCTAACAACAATGAAAACTCAATTGTACAGTAAAATCAGGATGTGGGGAGTTCGATCGGTCAAGTCAGAAACCATTGTTGCGTAATGCGGCACACCGCGTCTAGCCACAGGTTAGACCAACAAGTGGATGAGGCTCCTCCGCTAACAACAATGAAAACTCAATTGTACAGTAAAATCAGGATGTGGGGTGTTCGATCGGTCAAGTCAGATACCATTGTTGCGTAATGCGGCACACCGCGTCTAGCCACAGGTTAGACCAACAAGTGGATGAGGCTCCTCCCCTAATAACAATGAAAACTCAATTGTACAGTAAAATCAGGATGTGGGGTGTTCGATCGGTCAAGTCAGAAACCATTGTTGCGTAATACGGCATACCACGTCTAGCCGCAGGTCTGACACACTTTTTTAAAAACGCACCTGTCACGTCATTACATGTTCTATTCAAGAATCATTTATTTAGGTTATCGACTACTAAGATGGGTTTTATAGCACTCTATAAATTTTGTATTAAATGTCAGATGGAAACTATGCATCTAAGATAATATGTGTGAATAAATCTAAAGTAATGTTTTAGTTAATTAATAATATTGTTATGCTGTGATAAAACAATCGTATGATGTGATTGTATTTGATTGAATCTTTTCATCTATACTGTTGTATAAATTTATTCTCTCCGTATCTGATTTTTTTTTTTTATTGTACGATAACTTTTACGATATTGTAATAGCTGTTATAATATTCCAAGGAGATATGAATCGAGAAAATTTGAAATCAATATAATAAGTATATAATGTAACTAAAACAAAATATAATCAGTCTTTAATCTATACCGTTGTATGCATTTCTTTTCTCAGTACCTGATTTTTTTCCATGAATTGTTATGATATTGTAATAACTAGTATAATATTAGAAGTAGATACGAATCTAGCAAATTATAAATTATTATAATTGGTAAACCTATTCTTGAATTATATAAGTTCTAAAAAAACGTGGCTTTATTTTATTTATATGGATGATGTAATCTGGAGTTACTTTGCAAGAACTGTTATAATTACCAAGATTATATACTTAATTAATGTATCTTAAGCAAAAGATGATCAGTGTTATGGGTGTAATCAGTGTTAAGTTTATGATTGCTTTACAGACTAGACTAAACGTTTTGTGAAAGCTTTCTGTCTCCAGGTACTATTTTTCCAACTAGTGAACCGGAATTTCCACTGGATTTAGTTTACAGGCGGTAAACTAAACCACAAGCTCTGTGGCTGAGGTTAAAATAACTTCCCTGAGTTTATCATGTCCATTACAACAACAGTATTGTTTTTTATAATCTTCTGTAATGTAAAATACGTGTATGAGTGTACTTGCGATATATTTTATTAATTGTGTTGGGATTAATTGTGTTTGGATAAAATTATTTTTCTCTTGCAAATTCTACTAAAATTTAAGGTTACGATTCATTTATCAATACATACATGTGAAATTCTTTACCTAAAATAAATAAAAATGTTAAATTTCAGGTAATATTATAGTACTAAAAAAGAGAAAATATACAAGAGTTTGACTAAGTAGTAATAGTTTATTATATGCATATAATCAATAAAAACAGGCATTATAATTGAGAGCAATAAAGTTTTGTAATTAATGATTATTTTCCTTGTAGCTTATATAACAGGTTATAATATGCACGTAATGTTTTAAAAATAAGTCCATGAGCATTGTCCATCAGTTTGTTTGTTGGTTTTTCTTATTCGTTCTTTTTCTTAACTTTGGAATGAAATATTTTGCCTTTTGTATTGTTATTGGTACTGTGTACGAGTATTTGTGCGGTTGGTGCGATAAATTGCGTTCGTTTAAATGTTGACCAACTTGAGTTACATACTTTTCCAGTGAATCTAGCGTAGTGGTGAAATTCCACTATAGTATTATGTAATTTTAATAGTAATTTTGTGGTTAAAGTTTTAAAATAACGAACACATAATTAAATTAGTCAATAAAAAATGGAAAATATATCCTGAATTAATTTTCATCGTCAAGTTGCGGAAAACAGTTTAATGGAGTATAATAAAATATAACTCAAGCTTTATACAATATTTTTAGATTCTCATAAAACATTCTCATTTGACCTTATAAATATTAATCAGCTTTATGTGAATTTTAGATGCCATGTGCTAAAAGGTTGAAATCCTGTATAGTAGGACTCCCAAGGAATTCCCGTATATTCATGACTCGTATTGAGGAATATTTCTTTCCTGTATAAAAGCTTATTTGGGCTGTCAGTTAAACAGCCACCTAATAGCTGTAAGGTGTTAACAAATTAATTAATCCAAACTTCTTGAATGCGTCATCAGACTACTCTTTGCCGTTTACACTATTCTGGCAGAGTTACAAACCCTTATTTAAATATGTATTAACTACACTGGCCTCAGAGCTTATTCCGTATTTCTGAGCACAATATTTCAAGATGGGATAAGATAAGTAGTGATAATATAAACGTTATATTTTACGACAGACGTAAATGTACTTAGAGTACAAACAAATGTTGATAGTACTGCCATCCTTGTAGTTTTAATTGAATGTCGTTGACTGATTAATATATATATATATATATATATATATATAATGATAATATAAGGTTCCTTGACCAATTATTTAGACAATCTAATGTAACTACACCAATTACAGGCAAAAATGCCATATGCCAAATAAATGTTACATCAGTCTGGTTTCTAGCAAATAAACACATATGACATAGGTAATACATGATGATTTACGCAAAGTTGAATAAAAATAAGTACTGTATTTATATAAGTTTTATATAAGCTCTGTGTCCAGTGACGCACTATTTTAAAACGTCAATTGCTCCATAAAGTTAGACTGATTGGAAATTTCTAATTCTAATTCTAATTTAAGTAAATTAACTGACAAACTGACAGGATTCCCTGCGACCTTTGTACTTTACCAAGAAAACGCATCAAAGTTCCACCTTAGTCAAAATAGAATCAATTTTTTTAGGGTTATTTGTATAGTAGTAGTCTACGGAATCATTGGGAAAATTTAGGGTGGGAAACAATACATATTACAGTTCTATGTTCCACTTAAAACAGTGAAACATGGGATGAGTTGAAGAATTTTTATCCTGTGCAATATGCTTTCTCTGAATGAATAACTTCTAAAAATATAGAGGAGAAATCTCAAGAAAATCACCGGAGGTAATGGGAAAGTGGAAACTTCAACACGACTATTATAAGCGGTCCCAATAACTGTGGCTTAAATACTGGTTAATTTTAACAGGTGATTTGTTTATTCCCCGCGGCTGAGAAGAACTTATAGGAGCGCCGCCGAGTAGACGCCGGAGAGGACGTAATTAATCCACTTGGATGTCTAACCCATTCTGGGTATAATGTCTAACTATGGCCGCATAGATGTCTTCCTAGCGTAGCGGAAACGGCAAGATAAGTATTTTACACTCAACTGAGACTCTATAGATGGAAACTGACGTTTAAGTGATTGGTTTTCACAAATATGTATTCCACAATATAACACTTATGCTTTATTTAAAGACGCTCGTGTGTAAATATTTTGTTTAGGAAGGACACTAACAGTGTTTTTGGAGGAAGTAAGCTGTTAAAATTTCTTGTTACCACACGCGCTTATTTTCTTTGCTCATGCAACCTTAAAGACAACCAAGTTATGCAAGTGTATAACTCATGCTACTTAATATAAATAATATAACTATTATGACTGTTGACAATATTACAGTAAGAAGCTCATTTTCTTCATGGTTATTTTACATATACATTTACTTATTTACTTACAATAACTGTTAGAGCAATTACTGCTGAAATATCTATAAAAACATTTGTTAACCTGACAATTATAAAAAGAAACGTGTTCCTAAAATACACGTGGTATTTTGTCACAATAGAGAGATTTTTTATTGTTGCAAGAGAATTATGTACACATTTGGCTTCATCTGATAGTGACAGGCTTTGGTTAACACTCCGGTCTCTCAGCAACTGCGATGTTTCTCTCATAATTATGGGATTCTGTCACAAGTGAGGGATTAGCGATGATTGCAGTGAAAATTATGAACAAATCAGGAGTCGTATGTTAGTGACAGGCTTTGTGTCACATTCTGGGCTCTCAGCAACTGCGATGTTTCTCTCATAATTATCGGATTCTGTCACAAGTGAGGGATTAGCGATGATTGCAGTGAAAATTATGAACAAATCAGGAGTCATACGTTAGTGACAGGCTTTGTGTCACATTCTGGGCTCTCAGCAACTGTGATTATTCTCTCATTATAGTGATATTCTTTCACAAGTGAGAGATTAGCAATAATTGCATTATTGTCATGCACATAAAGACTTCATTTGTAGGTGGCAGGCTGTGTTTCAAAGCCTGGACTCTCAGCACTGTAGTGTTCAATATTTCACCAATGTATTTTCCATGCAACAAATAATGTATTCATTTTAAAAAGATTTGCTTTCTTGCTTACTACTCATATATAAAACGAATCTGTTTCTATTGTAATGGAAATTTATCTAGCTGCGTTTGGAAAATAATCCCTATGCTACTACTCCTTCACACTCATACATAGAATTTGGGTTACGGTGAAATTGTAATAAAAGTAAAATGTAAAAAATAATTATAACTTAATGCCAAAGCCGTTTCCTCAACTGAAGAGTGTGTAGCTAAACTGTATACAAAAAACCTCAGGATCTTTTCCACGGACCGTGAAGAGCTAAAAACTCAATTTTAACCATGTACATTAAGAAAATGGCAAAATAAGCTATGTCACATAAAATACCAAAACTAGATTAAATTATAATGGCCATAAATATACAATTTTGGAGATATTTTCCAGGTTGTGGCATCAAGGTAAACTCAAAATTGTCGTCAGATAAATTTTTTCACTAAAGCAATAAGTGATCATACTCATACGTGGAAACCTATGACATTGTGTATAAAGCCGTTGGTAACTTCTAATAGTAATTCAATAGACTTGAAATGTAGGGTTAGATCGCGTTGCGTAAAAATCGCTTAAATAAAATATGTTTTATGCTGATATATGTTATAACCTTCATGCTGACAAAAATAACCTAAACTAATAAATAAAACTATCTTAAAAAGCGATCTTTTGGTGTTTACTATGTAGTTAAAGAATGTTTTGTTAATAATGTTCTAATTTAGTGTAAAAACAATTAAAGTGAGATTTTTAAAAATCCTTATCATCATAACAGTATACCTTTGTATAAGAGTAAGAAATTTAGGATGCTATTACTTAGAACTGTAAGTATGCTATACGGTAATGTTCTTGAAGCAGTAGGACCTTGAGATAATAATTGGCATCAGCTCCCGGTTTGTATTTGATATAGGGATAGCCAATCTATAGTATCTCTTGACTACTGGTAATCTCCATGTAAAATAGTATAGAGGTTAATTAAAAGCTTATATTTTGAAAGACATCAATGATTGCCTGGGGAATAAACGTTGCTCCAATTTTATGTTAGTTTTAAAATATTACAACTACGTTCGCTTCAGGAAAATAAAAGAAAACTAATATTTGATAAAACTGTATTATTCACAAAGTTCATGGAACAAGGTCAAGTGGAAACAAGCAGAAGGTGGGTTCAGAGCGGCGACACAACGAAGTCAATCTTGAGCTACTTTCTCGTTATATAATTTGTGCATTCCTCACCTCGTCGAAGTTCGAGTCTTGGCTGTTCATAGCGGCGATTCGTTCCAATTCTACAAAATATCAACTTCGTTATGATTATATTTATTTAACTAAATTTATCAACCGGAATGGTTTTCATTGGTACATAATCTACTATATGTTTAGCTCCTCAATATAATACGTTTGATATTGTGTTAACAAATATATTATTATATATTGTTCTATAATGTATGATGGATTTGGATATATCTAATTATTTTAGTTGAATAATTTGTTTTCTTCTCCAAATATTCATATTTCTTGTTTTAATGGTTGTATATCAATGAACAAGAAAAATAGCCAAAGGTGTAAATCGGTAGTTCTGTGTAATGCACGTGTAACCTCGATCTGTGTAACATTGGTAAACTATATGTATTACTTTTTTACCATCTAATTTACTTGGAACTACCGTGCTATGAATGTTCCATTTATCTTACAGTGAAATTATTATTTAGGTACATAATATGGTAAATGTCTGAGGAGATATATGAAGTGTCTTGTGGAGATCACATTTGAAACCATTTAATCGTAAAATGGACTATTTAATCTGTATTTGAATACTTACCTGCACTCACATCCCTTTTGCCATACATTCCACCTTGCTGCGGGATTGTGACCCTGGCGTCTGATGAGGGGACAACCTCCAACAGAAGCATGCAGAGACTCACAGTTAGCAATACAGACCACCTCATGGTTCCCCTGCAACAGCCAAATATTTTCGGATTTAACAATATGGGATTGCTGATATTGCAAAAGTTGCATTAATTTGTAACAATGTTATGTCTTTAAACTATAGGTAAATTAAATCGTTTACCTATAGGAAAAACAAAATAAATAAAGAACATTGGAAAGATAAGGTGTATATCCTTCTGATCACTGACAAATTCATTTCAAATGCAAATCGTTGACAGTTTTAAACGTTTCTCAGGCATGAAATAAATATACTGAAGTACATATATATATATATATATATATATATATATATATGTATTATTATATATGAAATAAAGATATATATATATATATATATATATAAGTAGATATGAATATGGCGGTCCTAGGACACTTTTGGGACAGTCAGAAAATCAATGTAAAATACTGTCCATTGAACCATAAACAAATCTATAAATCATGAACTAAAAATAAACGAATCTATAGCTGTTTGCTTTTACTTTCTTAAGCTGAAACTTAGTCAAATCTGCTTCGAAATGATCTCATATCTGCTACGAATAAACGAAAATTCTGTTGTAAATATATTAAAATCTTAATAAAAAATCTTGAAAAAGTTAAAGAAAAAAATATTGAAAAAATAGTATAAAGAATTTAAATTGCCTCCTACAAACCAATATAGTAATATTTTGTCCTATAATTATACTATTTTTTCAAAAATTTTAAGTCTTAGTTTACAGATTTTTCTATAATAAATAGAAGAATCTACAGCTGTTTTACTACAATTTGTGCTGATTTGTGTCAAATTCTAGTAAAATTCTCCACTTTTCAAAGTCTGAGTTATACAAATTTTCCCTATATAAATAGAAGAATCTAACGCTGTTAAATCATAAATTCTGCTGATTTGTATCAAAATCTTTAAATTTTTCCTATATAAATAGAAACATTTAACGCTGTTTCTACATAAATTGTGCTAATTTTTATCAAATTTTGATAAAAATCCTTAGAAATCTACTGAATTATTGCTATTTTTCAGCTTAATAAAAAGATATTTTACTAAATAGTAAAACTTGGCAGATTCAAATTTTCCCTATTTAAATGGAGAGGAAAAAGATATCCTGCCCGTACTGCAAAAAAGACATTTTCGAACATCATTTTACCCGACATTATAAGTCGAAAAATCATCTAAAAAACAAAGACATTTATGAAAAAGAACTAAATTATTTGAGGACTTGGGCTAAAGAAAATCAAATTGCCGATCACCAAAACATGTATAATATAGAAAAATTGCGTGAACTAAAGAAAAATTTTAAGGAAAGTAAAAAAGATCTCAATCTATTTAATGATGAAAAAATTCATTCAATAGCTGAAAAATTGGCTATCGAAACTAACGACAAAAACTAAGTCAGAAATGATCGAAGAAATTGATTAAAACGATTAATGAGAAACCTGAAAATATCATTGATGTAGAAGTTTTATCCTCAATACACGGTCTATTTAAGCAATACATTTTAACAAATTTGAACGACAATTTCATGTCAATTTACAAATATCTTTCTATTTTGCGCCCAGAAATTAAAAGTTTAATCGAAAAATTTCAAGAAACTGTGAAAAATAGTAAAGGATATCTCTCTTTAGAATGCGAATACGAACGAACTTTAGTGAACGGTGAAACACAAACTTGTCCAATGTACTTTACTATAAAAGCAGACGAGATCTTTGATGTAAACGACTTTATTTCTAAACAATTTAATAAATTAACACATCGAGAACAGACAAATCATCCAAATCGAGTTTCTGGATGGACATTAAAACGCTGTAAACAACTGATTTTGAGCCTTAATAAACACGAAATAATGAACGCAGGATCATATATCGATTTACCACAAGAGATAAAGGTAAAGAAAGCTTGTGTAAATATCAAAAATGAAGATGACTATTGCTTTATTTACTCTATCCGATGTGCAATTGAAAAATCCAAATTTCATCCTGAACGTGTAAAACAATATGAAAAATTTGTAAATGACGAGATATTTTCAGGTTTCGAGTATCCAATGTCTTTGAAAGATATACAATTATTCGAGAAACGCAGCTCCAATTCCAAGTACAAATATCCAAAAATGTCTATAAATATCTATACTTATGATGAAAAAATTAATATTGTTCCGTTACAAATTTCAGAAATTTATGATGCCGAGTTAGAAATCGATTTATTGTATGTTAAACAAGATGACAAATCTCATTATGTTTTGATAACAGATTTAAATAAGCTCGTTTTCTCTCAGTTATCTAAGCATGAACACAAAAAATTTCTATGCAGAAGATGTTTAAGCCATTTCTACAAATCTGGAGATTTAACAGATCATTTAGAAATTTGCAAGCAACACGAAGTTTGTAAGCCAATTATGCCCTTTCCAGGTCAAACAACATCATTTACTAATTATCAAAAGAAATTTTCTCATCCTTACGTTATTTATATGGATTTTGAGAGCATATTAGAAAAAATTCCGACATGCAAGAACAATCCACAAAGATCGATTACAACCAAGATTCAGAAGCACATTCCTTATGGTTTTACTCTATATTTAGTGTCAAATGTGACAAATCGCATGTACAAACCTATATGTTATAGAGCAAAAAATGAAGAAGATTTGCCAAATGTTCCTGCAAAATTGTTTGAAGAACTCAATAAAATATCAAAATACATAGCTAAAAAGTATAATTCTAAGAACAAAAAAACCTATGAAATTGACCGAAGAAGAAGAATTAGCGTACCAAAATTCCAGTCTTTGTCATATTTGTGAATGTGAGGGTTTTGATAATCAAACAAGAAAAAAAGTACGAGATCATTGTCATTTAACGGCAAATTTCGAGGTGCTGCTCATTTATCTTGTAATCTGAATCTCAAATTTCCTCAAAATATTCCAGTTTTCTGTCACAATATGTCAAATTATGATACTCATTTGTACATAAAAGAATTGGCAAAACAGTATGGTAATGTTGATTTGATCGCAAACACAGATGAGAAATATATAAATTATTCTGTAAATTCTGGATATGGGTATGAGTTTGAAGATGATAAACCAAGAAAGTTCATCAAGTTTTCATTCGTAGACACGTTCAGATTCATGGCATCGTCTATAGAAAAGTTAGCTAAAAACCTCAAAAAAGATGATTTCAAACATACAAATCATTTTATACAAGATGGTCTGAACGCAATTCTAGATAGACAACCAAATGACGAAGAAGAAATCTTTAAAATTCTATCTGGAAAAGGCATATTTCCTTACGAATTTATCGACAGTATTGAAAAACTTGATTACACAGAAGAATTGAGAATTCAAGATTTCTATTCACTTTTGACAGACGAGAGCATATCTGAGAAAGATTTTCAACACTACTTAAATGTATGGAACAAATTAAAAGTAAAAAATCTAGGAAATTACTCCGATCTCTATAACATTCAAGATGTTCTATTGCTCGCTGATATCTTTGAAAATTTTAGGAATATTTGTTTGAATTGCTATAAACTTGATCCAGCACACTATCTAACAGCTCCCAGTCTTGCATGGGATGCTATGTTAAAATTAACGAAGATAGAATTACAATTAATTAGTGATTATAATATGTATTTGATGATCGAAAAAGGTATTCGCGGAGGCATTTCTCAGTGTATTAAACGATATGTGAAAGCAAATAACAAATATTTAAAAGATTTTGATAAGACAAAGCCCGAAAACTATTTGTTGTACGTCGATGCAAACAACCTTTATGGGTATGGACTTATGCAAAAACTGCCGTATAGTGATATCAAGTGGATGGATCCTAAAACGTATACAAAAGAAGAGTGGCAAGAAACAATTTTAGAACTTACAGGAGAAGAAGATTATGGATATATTTTAGAAGTTGATCTTGAATATCCAACAAATTTGCATGAACATCACAAAGATTTACCTCTTGCTCCAGAACATTATAACAACAAACTTTGCACAACTCTTTTAAACAAAACAGAATATGTTGTTCATTCTAGAAATTTGAAATTCTATCTAGAACAAGGTATGATTTTAAAACATGTGAATAGGGTTATTGCGTTTGATCAGAAACCTTTCATGAAAGAATATATCGATTTTAATACTAGTATGAGAACCAAGGCTATAAGTGACTTTGAGAAGGACTTTTATAAGCTTATGAACAACTCAGTTTTTGGAAAATCTATGGAAAAATGTGAGAAAAAACAGATGTGATATTAAGCTTGGAAATGAAGAATTTTCAATGAAACAAGCTAAGAAAACGAATTTCAAATGCTTTAACATCTTTGACGACCCGATAGCGAGTCACATGTACAAACAAAAAGGTTAAATTTAACAAAACCGATTTACATAGGATTTTCAGTTCTCGACCTCTCAAAATTGCTAATGTACGAGTTTTATTACAACAAATTAAAGAAGTTTGATCCAGATTTGAATCTGTGTTACATGGATACAGACAGTTATTTTCTAGAATTGAAACGAGATCCTTTTAAAATTATTAAAGAAAATATAGATGACTTTGATACAAGTGATTATCCAAAAGATCATGAATGTTTCACTACTAAAAATAAGAAGGTAATAGGGAAATTCAAAGACGAATTGAACGGCGAGATTTTAGAAGAATTTTGTGGATTGAGATCAAAGATGTACTCGTACAAATATCTAGACAAAAATCCAGTAAGATGCAAAGGGATTAAGAGAAGTGTTGTAAATAAAACAATAAATATCGAAAACTTGAAGAGATGTTTGTTCGAAGATAAAGAAGAATTTAGGGAGATGACAGTAATCAAAAGCTATAAACATGAATTGTATACCATCACCATAAACAAACTGGCACTAAACGCTAAAGATGATAAGAGAAATGTCCTAGAAAATAAGATCGATACAGTACCGTATGGCTATAAAAATGAAGCAAAATCTGATATATTAGACGAACTTGGAAACTTTGATATGTAAATGGAAGATGATTTAATTCACTGTCACAAGTGTAAAAAGAAAACGAAAAATATAGATTCAAAAATCGTTCAAACTCAAAATGGATTGTATAGAATTGCTGCAAAATGTTCAAAATGTAAGACAAACAAGAGTAAGTTTATAAAGAATCCAAATCCAAAACCTGTTAAGCAAGAATTGAAGACTAAAGATGAGATAGAGATTGAAGCTCGAGAAATTCATGCACCAGTACGAAAAAAGTTTAAAAAGAGAAAAATTATAACATTAGGAATTGACGATTTATGGGCAGCAGATTTAGTTATAATGTCTAACTATTCAGATCAAAATGATGGATTTAAGTATATGTTAAATGTTATTGATACTGTCTCAAAATATGCTTGGTCAAGAGCTATCAAAAGAAAAAACGGCAAGGATGTTTCAAAAGCTTTCGAAGATATAGTAAAAGATGCCATAAGGATCAATCACAAACCTCCAAAACCTACTTCATACAGATAAGGGTTTAGAGTTTAAAAATAAAGAATTTAACGATGTTTTGAGAAAATACAACATTAAGATTTATCATACTGAAAACGAAGAGAAATCAAGTATTGTAGAGAGATATAACAGAACTCAAAATGAGAGAATGAAAGTAATTTTTGAGATTAATAAAAACTTTAAATGGATCGATATTCTTCAAGAAATCGTAAAGAAATATAACGATACTGTTCATAGCACAATCAAAATGAAGCCTAAAGACGTAGATAAAGATGCAGAAAAAGAGTTATTATTAGAGTCGGTTTTTAAGTATGTTCCACCAGAAATTCACACGAAAACTAAATTTAAAGTCAATGATCATGTAAGAATTGTTAGTAAAAAACAAACATTTTCGAACAAATATAAGAACAATTGGTCAAGAGAAATCTTTGTGATTTATCAAATTAATAACACAGATCCTGTAACTTATAGTATAAAAGATTTAAATAATGAAGAAATAACCGGAAAGTTTTATGAATATGAATTGAGAAAGTCAAAGATTTTTTCTATATAAATGGAGGCCCAAAAGAAATGTTCAGTGTGCAAAGAAATAAAAGGTTTTGAAGCTTTTTATAAAAATAAGACTAAAAAAGACGGATTTGAATATTATTGTAAGGATTGTCGTAAAAAATATGAAAGAGATTTATACGATACAATGGAAAAATTAACTTTAGAAGAGAAAGAGTGTCACATTTGTAAAGAAATTAAGAATATTTCTGAATTTAATAATCGACATTATAGTAAAAATAGAAAGGACGCTTTTTGTAAGGAATGTGCTAGAAGAATGTACCGAGAAAGTCAAAAGAAAGAGACTCATTGTGAATGTGGAAGAACTCTTCAGTGGTTACCTTATCTTCAAAAACATTTACAAACAAAATATCATAATTCGAGAGTTTAATAAAATTTATTAACATTTTCATCGTGTAATTTAGATATTCTATAAATCAGTCGAGATTCTGCCATATTTGTAGTAAAATGATTTCCGTTGTATAAAATATTCAAAGATTCTTTCATTTGGTTATACAGATTGATAGAATTTGGTTCGTCATCAATGAACAAAATCTCTAATTCAGGATAATTTATTTTTAGATGTTTTAATCTTTTCGGTATTTCTCTCTTTTGAGCTCTGATAACGTAATAAGGATATTCCCACATGTGATTCTTCTTAATTAACACAAAAACATGGTGTTTTTTCTTATCAAAATCTTTACAAACAAGGTCTGGTTTCATCAAGTCAATTTTTACACTTTGTTTTGCGATTATTTCCGTTTTGATTTCATCTTTAATTTGCAAGTGTTTTACTTCATCCTCTAAAATATTTAATCTTGTTTTCAAGTTTGTACTCACCAAGTTTTCTAATAGAGGGCAAAACTTCTTTTGTAACCCAAGTTTTGAAGATTTTTGCCTCTTTTTTATGTGATCTCAAAATTAAAGAATAAAGTCCTGATTCATTGACGAAAATAGTATTTTTTTGAAAGTTAGAAGGTAGGGCAATCGAATGACCCACCTTATTTATTTCAGAATATGATAATTTATCATCATTATCAACATGCTCTCTAACTGCTTGTTTCGTATTTTCATATTCTAGAATTTCTGCAACATCTTTAGCTTTAAACCAAAATTCGTTATTTTTATCCACAATCGTAAAAATATGTTTGTTTTCAAATCTAAGTTGATTATTGAGCAGGTCTACAACTGATTCCATTTAGATAGAAAAGAAATTTAACTAGTAATTTTTATTTCGAGAATAAAGGCCAGATTCATTGATAAAAAACAGTGTCAGGATGAAGATTGTTAAGGGGCCATTCGAATAGCCCCTTGTTTTTTAAGTAAAAATATTGAATTTTGTCATCATCATCAACTCATTTTTATTCCTTTTTCAATCTTAAAATATATTGTTGTTTTACTCTCATTATTTAATAAATTTCCCTCAGAGTCTTGTATAGTTAGAACGATTTTTTGAATTCTTTTAATATTTTTTCTAATTGGAATATAGTCTATTTCATTCGGTTTTTTCACTAATTTTTGATCCATAAGCAACATTTGGAAAAAAAAGTGTACAAAATTTCAGATTCTTTGTGAAGATGTTCGGTATGATTTTCAAAACTAGGTTCAACGAGATTACAATGTACTTCAATTACATCAAACGGTCTAAATTTTGGCGTTTTATTTCCTAAATATACCTGATTTGGCTCAATAGTTTCTTGAACAAACCCTTATAAATCTACTATAATTGCTGAAAACATTATTCTTACTGGTGATTTTATTTGAATTTTATTAGAGAGATAATTTTTTTGCATTTCAAACTTGTTTTCGTCAAAGTTTAAAGATTTATCTGATTGTTTGAATGTTTTCAGATAATTTTTAAGGGAATTTTTTATTTGATCGAAGGTATAATATCCTTTGTTTAAACCATAATATTTTGTTATGTTCTTCTCACTAAATCCTATACAATAAGGAGAACTTTCACTAATATTTATTACAAAATTGTCAGAATAAAAACCGCTTAAACCGATGAAATAATTTGATTCTTCCTCTAAATGAATAGGATGTTCCAAGTTTAAAACTAATTTAGAGCTTTCTGAAGTCAACTTGAACAGCTTCATTTTCGCAAGCGTTGCTTCAAGATGAAAATCTTCTATTTAAATGGAGAAATTTTTAAAGCAAAAAGATCAGATAAAACTTCAAACGTATGAAGAAAACAAGAGAGATCAACCGATCAGACTGTTAATTGTTGGTTCAAGTGGTTGTGGAAAAACAACTTTATTATTGAATTTTATCTACAATAGGTTGATTCCTTATTCCAATTTGTATGTTTTTAGTAAATCTTTAGAACAAGACGCCTATAAAAAATTACAAGAAAGATTTGAAAATATTGAGAAAAACTTAAACAAAAAAATATCACATTTTTATAATGCTTCTGAGGACATAGTTCCGTTAAGCAAATGTAAACCCAATTCGTTAATCGTTTTTGATGATTGTATTTTGGAAAATCAGGACGTTATTAAGGAATATTTCGTAATGTCTCGTCACAAAAACATATCTTGTATCTATCTTTCCCAATGCTTTTCAAAGGTTGATAAACAAGTTATTAGAAATAATTTGAATATGTTGTGTGTTTTTAAGCAAGATGATCACTATTCGAGAAAAATTTACAACAATTATGTGGGATCTGATATGAGTTTTAAACCACTTTAATGAATTATGTGATAAAATTTGGAAAGAAGACTACGGATTTTTAACTATTAATCTTACTTTGAAGCCTAAAAATGGTAAATATTTGAATAAATTTTCTAATATAAATGCTGTTCAGTGGTCTGACAAATCTACTTGATAAAATATTTGTTACAATTATTTTTACATTATCTTTACTTTTTATTTACATTATGAAAACAACTGAAAAAACGGTAAATCTGTTCACGTTTTCACGTTTCGTGTTCACGTTTTACGTTACACGTTCACGTTTTCACGCTTCGTGT
Organism: Homalodisca vitripennis; assembly: GCF_021130785.1. Classification (NCBI taxonomy): domain Eukaryota; kingdom Metazoa; phylum Arthropoda; class Insecta; order Hemiptera; family Cicadellidae; genus Homalodisca; species Homalodisca vitripennis. Next base: position 68,297,480 of record NC_060213.1, read on the forward strand.
TCACGTTTTACGTTCGTGTTTCACGTTCGTGTTTTACGTTTCGTGTTCACGTTTTTACGTTCCACGTTTATGTTTTACGTTTTCGTGTTCACGTTTCAAAATTTTCCTAAATAAATGGCGAACGTAACTTCAGAAGAAGCGAAAAAACTTGATCAAATAGAAAAGAAATTAATCAAAGAATTTAAAGAACAGATTCGAATTGATGAAAAAGAACAAGAATTTATTCAAAAAATTAATCAACCTGTAACTTCTGCAATAAAAAACGTTGAAGGCAAAATTGAAAATGTTTTAAGTGATAATCAAAATTTAATGAATTTGGTTCCAGTTGTACGACAGTTTGCCGATATTTCGATACCAGAATCTGAGTTTGAATTGCCAAAATTACCATCGTCGACACCATTTAGACCTAGAATCATTGAAGAATCTACCATAGTTGAACCAATAAGTCCTGGAACAACGGATATAATAATTGGTGAAATTGGTAGAAAATTCCTTCCTAGAGCGAAGGATGATAAATTTGGTTTGTATTGGGATAGAAAAAAGAAAAGTTTTATGATTGGAAATTTGCCCGTAAATTTTGAACATAATGACATAGTTATTAATGAAAAAATGTACGAAGGTACTCAGGGTTTATGGAGATTATTAACAGGCACTGATGTTCCAAAAGACGGTTTATATTCTGAAGAAGACTTGAAAAAGTATACTGAAATTTTATGGAAATCTGATTCAATTTACAAAAATAATGATCCATCAACTAAGAAACCAAAGTCAAGTAAAGGTAAAAAATATCTCAATTTGATTAAACCAATTTGGGGAAAAAAACGAATCGAAGGATCAGGTGTAAGAAAATACAGTGATAATAAGATTGAGTACAGATATATCAACGATTTGACAAAACTCGATGGAATTATTAATTATATTTATGCTCAAGAGAAGGCTGGAAATAACAATTTTTTGAATGAAAAGAAAGCAATTAAAGATTTTATTTCGAACAAACTTGACGAAATGATTGAAAAACCTGATGGAATTAAATATTTAAAACGAATTTTGCCGGCAATAAGTTCATCTATGATTGAAGGTAGCGGACTTTTGAATGATTTTATCAACAATTTACCTTTTGAATTACACGTACCAACTTATCAGTATCTGGGGCCTGGCACAAAACTCGAAAAAAGACTAAAAAGAGGAGATCCTGGTGTGAATAAATTAGATCAAGCTGCTATGGAACACGATATTTTTTATGCAAAACATAGAGACACAAAATTCCAGACATATAGCAGATAAAGTTTTGCAAGATAAAGCAATGGATAGATTTTTATCAAAAGATGCTAGTTTAGGTGAAAGATTTGTTTGCGCTTCCAAACAGCTGGAGCAATGTTTTTGAAGAGAAAACTAGGAATGGGAATCGAAGAGAACTTGAAATTTTAACTATATAAATGGAGGTGAACGTAAACTTCAGCAAAAATCAGAAAGAAAAAATAAAATCCGCTTTTAAGAAGAAAATACCCGTTAGTATTCAATTTAAAATAGATCAACTAAAAAATGGCGAAGATAAGATATTTTTAACAAATAGACAATACAATAAACTCGAAAAACATAAGAAAAACAATAAAGGAACCAGAATAGAATTTTCTTATAATCAGTTGAAAGAACTTAAAAATGGTGGACTTTTGAAAGATTTATTAGATTTTGGAGAAAATATTCCAGTTGTTAAAAAATGTTGTTCCTTATGTTCGTAAAGCTGCTCCAATCGTTAAAAAGGATGTGATTCCTATTGTTCGAAACATTTTAAATTGGTTAGATAAAGAGTTGGAAGATGTTACAGGATCTGGATTAGATGAAAAAACTTTGAATTACGTGAAATCAAACATTAAAAAAAATTTGAAATCAAACCTTTAACATTCGGGGAATTGGAAGAAATCTGCAAAAATATTAAACATTTTAGAGGAATCTTCATGAGAGATACATTACCTGAAAAAGTTAAGAAATTTGAATGTGGAATTGTGAATTTAGACTCGATTATGGGAAGTGGAACGCATTGGATTTGTTATTATAAAAATGATAAGAATGCATGTTATTTTGATTCGTATGGAAGAATTGAGGACAAACCACCTATAGAATTGATTAAATATTTGAAAAAATCAAGCGTCTACTACAATGACTCTCAGATTCAAGACTATAAAGATCCCCCAATTTGTGGTCATTTATGTGTTTTTGTTTTGAATGAACTGAGTAATGGTAAAGATTTTAAAGAAGTTGTTAACAAATTATTGCTTAATAAATATGGATTCACAAAATATTTTTGATGTATTTGGAACACAAATTATTCAAAATGTAGATAATAGTTTGAATTTTGATAGTTTGAGAAATGAATTTGATAACAAGTTAGAAAATTTATTACAAAACCTTCCAGATTCAGATATGTTTGCTGTCGAGATTGAAGATTTTTAAAGCAGAATATGATAACAAACTTGCAAATTTCATGAGTTCAAATGAAGTTGCTGATAAAATAAAAACATTGAAAAAAGAATTTGAAGATGGTGCAAAAAAAATATTTACCAATTTAATGTCTCATATCGAAAAAGCTGATAAAATTACTGAAGCGATCAAAGTTGAAAAGAATTATGTTAGTTTGGCTAATAAAAAAGAATTGTCGGTGTTCGACCTGGTATTGACAAACATGATGTTGTTGTTAAAGAACAAATTTTAAAACCTCTAAAATTATCAGAAAACATCGATATTGTTGATTTACATGATCCGAATGTTAAAAAATGCCTTAGATTTTAAAGGAAAAAGAATTAGCAGTGTTAGTAAAGGAATTAATCCATTTGATGTTGTTGTAATGATTCAATTAGAAGATCCTATTAAAATGTTTAATGAACTAAAACAAAATTATGAGAATCATAAACAGCATGTTAAAGATTTTACAACAGAAGTCTATGACAAGTTAGAAGCCAGAAATAGAAGATCAGTAGAACGATGTTGGTGAAATTAATGAAAAAACTTACTAATTTTAAAGAGTCTTTTGATAAGTTTAGTTTAGATGCTACGAAAACTTTTGAGAATATTGGTCATAAATTTGTTGAATACAATGATTCTTATGCTGTCAAATTTCAAAAATTAGAAAAAAAACTTAATAATATGGAGGAAGATCTTACTGAAATAGGTATTCGCGTAGGGTTTTATGCATGATAAAATTTCCTTATATAAATGGCGCTCATATATTGTGTGAGATGTAAAGAAAAAACTGCAACAAATGATATAAAATACTATGCAAACATCAATGGAGTTAAAAGAATTTCGGGAAAATGTGCTGAATGTAAACTCAAAAAAGAGTCAATTTATAAAAAACTTGAAATTTTTTCTTAATAAATAGAGATGGCGGGACATTACAGTGCTTTCGATCTTTTTATAATGCAACACGAAAGAGATTTGAAAAAAGAACATTGGGATGACATTTCTCAAAAATATGAATTATCCGAAGATATGATGAGATTATACGTAAACAAATTGAATTGGTATAACATTGCTAAATATCAAACTCTGTCCCCAGAGTTCATTCAAGAAAATATACATTATCAATTAAAAGATCATATGTCTGTTCTTTGTCTCTATCAACACTTGAGTCTAAAGTTTTTGGATGAAAATAAAGATACAGTTGATTGGAACAATATTATAGATAAGCGGTTACTATCCTGTGCAGATTTTATTGAAATATGTGGCCGAAATTGCAAAATTTAAGGAAGAGAATCCTGAATATGACGAAGTAGATCATTAAAAAATGACTCTAATTTATATCTTTTCTTATAAAAACGTACATTAGATCGATGAAAAATGATATCTTTCTTATACATGATGTTTAAATTTTCTCTTATTAAATGGTGGACTACAGAAAGTATGCTAGTGATATTGAAAGGGCGGAGTGTTTAAAAATTTCTATCCAATTAGTAAACAACATTTGAATGAACCGAATAAAAGAACTGAGTTTAATATTGATTTTGGAGATAACTTTTGCTCGTCTAACTTCCAGTTTTATATTTCTGGAACTTTAACAAAACAAGATGGTCAAGCATATCTTGGAACTGATAATGTTAGATTAATCGATAATTTTATACCGTTTTTATTTTCTAAGATTGAAGTAAGAAAACACAATAAATTGATAGAAGAAGTCGAAAACTGTGGCCAATTAAGCACAATTAAAGGAACTATTTGTTATTCCAAAAGTGATGTATTTTCAAACAGTTTTGAATCAACTTTTAAATTTGGACAATTTGAAGCGGTCGGTGATTTAGCACATTTCGGCTTAGGATTCTTTGAAAATGTAAATTTTCCAATCTATAAAGGTGGATTTTACATTAGTTTCATAAGAGCTGAAGACGATGATGTGATTCTGAAGACTGCAACTGGAAATGTTATGCCTGTTGATGGCAAAATTACAATTAACGAGTTTTTCATTAGAGTTCCGATGATTGATTACAAAACCACGAGTAAAATTCAGTTGATTGATGAAAATTATAAAATCTCAAAACATCACGTTTAATTTTCTAGATTAGCAATGTATTGAGCAAAAAGGTATTTCCGGAACAACTTATTCGTTCGATATCACAAATATTTATAGAAAATATCTTCAATCCCAAGTTCGTTATCATTGGTTTTCAAACAGATAGACAGAATAATCAAGAAAAAAATCCTTCAAAGTTTGATAGTTTGAATGTAAAAAATATCAGAGTAAAATTGAATGGTTCTTATTATCCAGATGAATTACAAAATTTAAAACATTTCCGGTGGTCTTTTCAGAATCATGTATCAGATGTATCAAGATTTTAAGAAAGTTTACTACAAAAAATATGGAAATGTATTATAATCCTAAAGAATTTTTAGCGAATAGACCTATTTATGTCATTGATACAACAAAGAGTTTGACAAATATTTCTGCTTCAAAGAACGATATAATTATCAATATGGATTTTCAAAATGCTGTTACAAACGCGATTTTGTTATGTGGTTGTGGTTTCTGAGAAATTTTTATCCTATGATGTGATTAAGAACGATATTAGAGAAATTCAGTAGTTAATGATGTTCATATTGTTCTCTTTCATTCCTTCTAAAACTTTAAAAATATACTCTTTCGCTGATGAAAAATCACGATTTCTTCCGGAATAATCTTTGTAATCATAGACAAAATATCCTAAATAGTTAAATAATAAAATAAAATCATTTCTTTTTATCTCGGTAGTTGAAATATAAACATAAACATTTGCGCTGAAAAATTTATATCTCGGCAGAGTTAGTTCCATAATCTCCATTTAAACAAAAGATCTTTCTGTTTAAATGGAAGAGTATAATGCCAACTGTTACAAGTGTTCTAATAGAGGAGAAATTATCGATAAAAGATATTTAGTTTGTAGAGGTTGTAATTTAATTTTGTACGAAAGACCTAAACCTAAGAAATTTCTAAATAAACTAACACATTTGAATAATCTGCTTACAAAATTGCAATATGGAGGTAAAAAACAAACAAAATTTGTTACAGAATTTAGAAAACAGAATAAACATTTTTACTTATCTCTTATAACCGTTTGAAAAAATTATTTTCCTTTTCAAAGAATACATTAGGTTTGTAGGTTTAAATACACGCGTTTATTATGAGAAGATTTTACCTATAATCTTTCACTATTTGGACATTGAATTTGACTACGATTTTAAACCTGAAATCTTTGATGATTTTATAGTACATTTGGAGAAAGTAAATGAAGAACCTCGTGAAAAGAATGCGGTTTTACTCACATTCTCCCCGACTTCTCGAGTGATTGTAAGCAAATTTCATTTTTTCCGTTTATAGATTTTTCATTAAGATTTCTGGATTTTTTTCATTAAAACAGCTTATAAATGTAGAAGCAAACATTGAACAGTAAAACAGCTATAGATTCGGTTATTTAACATTCGTTATTTCCTGTTTGATTTCTCAGATTTGTTTATGGTTCAATGAACAGTATTTTACATTGATTTTCTGTCTGTCCCAAAAGTGTCCTAGGACCGCCATATTCATATCTACTTATATATATATATATATATATATATATTATATATATATATATATATATATATATATATATATACTGCCTTAATATACTGAAATATATTGGAAACACACACACATATATATATACTGCCTTGATATACTGAAATATATTGGACACACACGCGTGTGTGTGTGTTTCCAATGAAATGTACCCCATTTTCTAGCTTTAACATGTTTACTAATTAATCCATTTAATTTAGGAAAAATTTTAACATACGGTTGGTAACAAATTATACAATGCTGTAGTATAATTTATTTTTATATATATATATATATATATATTTCTGAACTGCAAGACATTAAACTTGTGTTTGCCCTCTGTCTTATATTTTTTTATTCCTCCACTAAGCCCATGAAAGCTTGTTATTGCAATCAAGTGCAGATGTCTACTATTAAACTCTGGCTGTTTCCCTCTTCTTGCCACGAAGTTTTAATGTCACAATCCATACCCCAATTAGACAGAGCACTTATGAAGTAATAAAATGTTGAAATATAATATCTTTTATATGGACTAGTAGGCCTACATATTAATGTAGCGTTAATAGTTGAGTAAATAACACTTCAATTTACGTAAATTTTTAGCGTACAAGAGCATTTCTGGTCAATATGAGTTTATATTTCCGACGTTATCATTGAGTGTGCCGATCGCTCGTTCAAGAAATTACATCTATACGTCCCTTCAAATCCACTTCAAGCGGTTAATTTTCTAGGATGTGTATTTACTGTGTAAAATTTCAATTTCCCTTAATATACTGACGAAGAAACATAAGGATCTTAGAATCCTAACTTTGTCAAAAGGCTCTAATTTTGCCATTGTAATATTCATTCGTTATAACAAATTTCCATTTTCTTATTTGAGATTGCCTTGAAGTAACTGAGTAAGTGATGAAGAAAATTTACATAAATACTTAGGATTGAGAAATATACTACTACTAAGAACGTCTACTACCAGTATAAGGGAAAGATCTTTAGTAAGTTTATGCAACGTTTTCAGTAACCACTTGCGATAGGTTTTGAGGCGTATAAGTCTAGTTAGTCGGCCCGAAGTCATAGAAAGTATAGCTCGTAGAAGCATCGAACTAAAAAACAAGCATTGAGTAAATAATATTTAAAATTATAGTGTAAACAGCAGTATTTTCTTTTTTAATTAGAGCAGCTCCTTAAAAGTTATTTATGTACCAAAACTAGCTCGTATGAATTTAAATTTTGTAATAAAAAATTTAAAAAAAGTTTTTATGTTTTATTTAAAGTATACTAGTCTTAAATGTAAGAAAATATAAAAGCAATAAATATTTTTAGTACTGGAGTTTCTGGTCCAATTTCAAACACTGTAACTAAATTCACGCTTAAGAACTAGCTGAAGCTCAGGTGTGCCAATTCATAAAATTATTCGCCTGGCTGTTTATTTGAAGTGGTAGTATAAAAGCTAATTCTTTCACTTCAGTATTAAAAGTATTGTTTAGCCCAGGAACAAAAAAAGACTTACTCTAAAATAAGAGTGTTATTAGAAATTCATGAAACTTATTTGATGTATTTAACATAGCTAAAAGTTAAATTCTTTGCACTTCAAATTAAAACTATCTGTTGCCCTCTTTAACCAAGTAGAGAAAAAAAAACAAACGTAAGAAAAAAGCATGCACAGTTCAAAGTGGATAATCTTGGTTTGCGAAACGAATACGAGTTCATTTATTTAATATAAGCCATCAAAAACCAAATAATCTCACAAACTTATAATTCTAATAAAACACTTTTTTACAAGTACAGTAAGAATACGTAATAAAATGCATCTTGGGAGTTACGTAGTAAATTAGCCTATATTATAACTTACGTTAAGACAAGAAGTGAAGTTGAATGATAAACGTATCTTTTACCAAAGCATTATATACACAAATCGCACCGGTTTGTGTAGTCATTAATGATCTATATCCAATTTATTGCAGTTCACCATAATTTATTCTCCTTGCAACTCTTTTATCAATAAAACGTTATTGATAAAAATAATTACTATTATTAAGTTATACCAGGTCATTAACTTTTTCATATTCCAGTTGAGATGTTGATACAGTTATAATCTTTTCAGGTTAAATAGCTCTTTACTATTAGATGTACAAATTTATTTAGTTGGATGAAGTAGAGTGTAATTAGTTGACTATTTTATAGTTAAAGATAAAAAAGTAACGGGTGAAATAGCAAGTTAACAAGCCAATAACCAGTGTCCTAATCTGAACGCGCAGGATATAGACGATTAAAGTATCACGAGGTTCATTTAGGTATAGCGCTTATTGTTTGGATTAACGTAATGATACTATTAAATATTTAACAACTGTAGATGGGCTTCATTTACCTGTAATAGTCAAAGTCATATTACATTTTTAATGTAATATCTTTAGAAAGAATACGTTTCATAATGTCCATTCAACGCAATTCTCATTCAAGTATGGATAGTTTTAATTACATTTTTTGTGAAATAAAATACAACGTAAATAGTTGTTTACATGTCACATGAAACCCAAATAAAGTGAAATGTAGGCTAATTCGGTAACTACGTGGACAAAATATGTAATTGAGCCTTTTAAAATTGAATCCGAGAATATATCAACACAATACACATCTAGAAAAGCGACTTCCATTAAAACAGAAAAGTCTAGTAAATAAAATTGAATTGACATTGTTTTATAAGTATAAATGAATATGCAAATATACTTCCATTACCTTCTTACTGTTATTTTCCCGTAACATTACTCAATATTTATATGGTTTGGTTTCTATTCGAAGCCGCGACCTAGTACAAAAAATTTAATTTATATTTTCGAATCTATATAATGAATATATTTATATTCGGTTGATACCTATTAAATCTTGCTGGGATCCATGTTCGTCCTGGACCACCAGCAGATCATATTTAGTTTAATTGGATGATGTTAAGTGTTTATGTGTAATTAATTAAAAATTAAATGTCTTCTTAAACTGCCGCTAGCTTCGATAATTTTAAGGGTACTGTTACCGCCTATCTTAGTCCATATAAACTTAATGCAGGTTTCTAAATAATGAGTCATGATAGAGCTTTGAATTTTTTTTTGTCTTTAAAAGCACACCTTTGTATAGTTCGTGACTAACCAAAATTACAATTTATCATCTTTTAGTATTACAAAAATAATTTTAAAAAGTTCACATTTTTAAAACTAAAAAAATCACAAAATATATTTTATTTCTAAGATAATACTTTTTTTGTAAAACTCTTTGGTCAGGACCTAGATTATAGTACAAAGTAACAAGTGGTAAAAATTGGAAGAGGTCTGAGTTCATAAATGGCTGAGAAAACTTGCATCTAAATAGAAAAAAAACCAACTTACGGGAATCGAAGAAAAATGTCTTAACTTACAATAGCCTAGTAGTTTCCTGAGCTGTAGGATGGATTATCTGGGTCTTTCACTTTGTGTAAAAATGTCTTCAAGGCGTTTTATTTTCAAAGCTCTCTTGTTCCTTATTTTCTTTTTCTAGTTCTTGAACTTTCTTGTCCGCTTCCTTCACTCGCACTTTTTCTAGGCGCTTCATCGCTTTTACAAAATCTTTCCCTGGGACGTAGGTTTAATGCTTCCAAAACTTGTAATTTACTAGAAAAGCCGTCACTAAAGCTACAAACTGCAGAGTAAACACCAAATTTAAGGGTAGGCAGAGTTACAAAAGTTCTTTTTGGTATTAGGGACCTAATAACACTATTCAATGACTCATTTTGGTTTTGAGTTTTCCCTTTCAAACATCGCTCCAACAGTTTGGTTTCTGAAAGGTCTTTGAATATGGATTTTTATAAGACTCATAACACACTCAGGGATGTGAAAATGTTTATCATGGTCATACATTTCATTGGTCAGTAAATTCAGGTTATATTTACACCATGTCTCATTGTCTTTAGGGCATAGCTGATGAGTAGGTTTATCATTTGATGACACCGTGTGAAAGTACACTGCCCATATTGCCTTTTCTCATCTCTTCAACACTCTGCACATTTCCCCTTATAGCCAGGCCCATAATAGGTCTGCAGTTTTTGAATATTAGGCTCACTTAGCCTACCCTGCCCACCTAATCCCTTACCATCCTCAAGTTTTACTTTACCACGAGACAGATTTTATTTTAAAAGCCGCTTTCCCATCCTCTTTTGACAGTAGTACCAATAATAGTAACCTGAAATAAAGATGCTAGACAGTATAGCCAACATAAAAAAGTTAAATACAGCAAAACAATGAAATATATGAAAGTGTTAGCTAGTGGAACATGACTGATGTTCAGTTAGTGTCGAAAAATTACATTGCAAGGGTTTCAATAATATATTTTTTTACCAACTTATAATAATCGTAGGAAAAAACTAATTACTGTAATGAAATCAGTACATTCCAAAGAAAAATTAAGGAAAAAAAAAATAATAAAAAATATTATTTTATTAATTTTTCGGGTAACAGTCCCCTTAACACCCTGAATTTTAATGAGAACTTGTCCCTTTGTATTATTACTACATCACACACAAACACACACACACACACACACACACATTTACACGTGCTAGCGCGATCGAACACAACAAGCTTAAAGATGACAGGGTTATTTAACTAGGACTGCTGACTAAAAAACTGGACGATGGATCATATATCTCATAAGGAAATACTGCATTTCATATCTGTCTTTTAGGCACACAGTTAAATTTAAAATAACTTTACGAATTCAAGAGCCTTAAAATATGTACCACAGCTCATAACTGGAATAACAGTAGTATAATACGCAATTTTAAATATAAAATTAAAAATAACCTCTTTGCATATTCTCATAAGGATTGTTTACAGTTGCCCATTATAGTGGTAATATGCTCTTGGAATGGAACCACTGCCTTAATTACAAATGCAAATGTTTGTAAGGAATGTTTTAATGATTACACATTCACATAAAATCTAGTAGAAAGATTTAGAACATATTTACCATGCGTACTTGTTGGATACCAAATAAGGCGCATATACGTCCTAATTATAAAATACCACTTATTACGAAAAACTTATTTTCTGAAGTTTTTATTTGTATGAAAGATGGGACAAACAAAATCGTTGTTTAGTTAACAACAGCTCATCTGCACATACCCCTAGCCGCGTTCAATAAGATGCTTTTATCATTAAGAATAGTACCAACGAAATGGTGATCGAGCTTGGTGGCTTCAATTTTGTTTTATAATGGAAAATTCTATTATTCAATTAGGTTAAATATTTATATTATTTTTTAAATACTAGAAAACATACAAACGGAATTTAAGATTCTTCATAACTTCCTTTTTAAGAGTCTTTGAATCTTGTTTTCTACACTAATTTGGCCTACATACTCTCTCATACATTTTATATTCATTGGTTAAAGGTGTACAAGTATGAATAAAACCGGATAAGACTTACTTTTTTAACATCCACTTAGAAAATAACTATAACAATAATTGTAATTTACAAGCTAGAGTTTTGATGTTTTGACAATATCTAACTGTTAGACAACGCTTAAGTATATAATTAGACCTCTAGGATCATTATTACTGTATCATTTATTATAAAAACAAATATTTTATGTATGTTTTAGTATTAAGATAAAAAAAGTCCCTGCAATTAAAGAAAGTTACATATTACTATCCTGTTCTTCTCATAACATAAAGAAGAACAATGTGATTATTTTCCAAAGGTCGCTAGAATATGCCAATTATCATAAAAATAAATTCGTTTATTGAAATATGAGTATCAAGTAGCGAATGAAATCTTTATAGAATAAAACAATTATTTGTTGAGTTGAAAATACATCCCTGACATATTAACCAACACAGTTGCTAAGAGTATGGACCGTGACACAAAGCCTACCACCAAAAAGTGAAGCCTGATTTTTTCATGATGCTCCTGCAATACTGCTAATCTCTCAATTGTAACAGAATCCCACGAGAGTGATATAATCGTCACAGTTGCTGGAGACCGGAGTGTGACACAAAGCCTGTCACCATCAGATGAAGACAGATATTTACATAATTCTCCAGCAATAATCGCAACATCTCTCACTTATGACAGAATACCACGTGTGTTACAGTAACACGTTGAATTTCATAATGGTCAGGCTACTGAATGTTTCATCATTTTTTCACCAGTGATTGTTCTAACAGTTTACAAGTTTATGTGTATGTAATAAACCTTGAATAAAATGAGTTTCTTACTGTATTATTGTTCAACAATCATAATAGTTACAATATTAACTAAGATGAGTTATAAACTCGTATTATTTGACAAGGCAGGAGTGCGTTACATAACGTGACACATAACAGGATTCTATAAGATTGCATGAGCAAAAAGTAAGCCCTCTTGATAACAGGAAATTTTAATGGTTTTCCTTCCTCCAGAAATATTGTTAGTGTCCTTCCTAAAAAAATATTTACGCACAAGAGTTTTTAAATAAAGTCTGAGAGTTCTCCTTTAAATCATGCATTTCTAAAAACTAGTCACTTAAACATAGGTCTCCTTCTATAGAGTCTCTGTTGGGTGTAAAACACTTATCTTGCCGTTTCCGCCACGCGAGGAAGACATTTATGCCGCCATCTTTAGACATTATTTCCAGAATCACATCCAGTGGATTAATTATATCTTGTTCGGCGTCTAATTGGCGGCACACCTATAAGTTCTCAGCAGTGGGGAATAAACAAATTCACATGTAGCAGTGAACCAATAAGTAATCCACAGTGTATGGAAAATGGGACTCCTTATAGGCGTGGAGAAGCTTCCTTTTTCCCATTACCTCGGTCAGATTCTTGAAATTTAATCTCTCACTGATATTTATGAAACGCGTGCGTATTACAAATTTCAGTAAGACATGGATCCGTTCTTACCATACCTGCTACTGTTATCATGTTTCCTTGGTTTAGTCAGAAACAGAAGCACTATTTCCTCTTCGTAACTTCTGGCCTTCTCTATGCTTGCTTTATGCTGAAAATTCTTTATTCAGCAAAAGCATTTTGCACAGAGTATAGCTTCTTTGCATCATTCCCAAATCAAAGAAATCATTTGTTTCACTATTTTAAACCCTAACATTGAACTGTATTATGTATTGTTTCTTACCCTAACTTTGCCCATTGGCAACGGCTATTGAAATAAATCACTAAATCTAATGCTAATGTTCTGACCGAGGTGGAGAGCATTGCAGTGTTTGTTGGGAGAGTACAAAAGTCACGGTAAATCCGGTTAGTTTCTTAGGTATTCCACTTAAATTAGAAAATTCCAGAATTAGTCTCTCTTTATTGATAAAACACATATTACACTAGTGTATTTACTGAACTCAGAGATTATACAAAATTTATATCAGTAAAGTGATTTCATTATTACCTTAAACTATAATAACCTACGTCGTATGTCTTATGTGGGTTTTATTTGCTAAAAACCAGATTATTGTAAAGTTTATTAGGCCCATGCCATTTTTGACAGTAATTTGTGTAGTTACGTTAGGTGGTCCCTAAAATTGGTACAGGGACTTCATATTATAATTATATATAGTCATCAAAATCAATGGAATTCAACTAGCACTATAAGGTAGACAGAACGATCGAACGTAAACGTATCTTTTTACTATAAGAACATTTATATTAGTCATAAAATATACCGTTTTATACTGTTACTGCGTTTATTATCCCATCTTAAAGTAGTTTTCTCAGAAATACGGAGTAAAGTAAAGCTCTAGGGCCGCTATAGCAAAACATGTTTACATGTTGAAATGTATAATTAAGCTGATTCATGCTTATGGGGTCAAAATGGGAATGATTTATAAGAATTTAAAAATGTTTTGTAACGCCTGAGTTAAATATTTCATTATATTCTATTAAACTGTTTTTTTAAACTTGATGAAGGATCTGATTTTCGACTTAGTATTGACTAGTTATCAATTATGTGTACGTTATTTTCAATAATGGAATTTCACCACTTATTCACCAACTACCGTTTGTAAAAGCATAAACCATCACTGTTTATCGCACAAAGTGCACAAATATACAGTACCATTAACATTTCACCAACCAAATATTTCCTTCTAAAACCAAGATACAGAATTAATATGAATGCTGATGGACAATAACAAAAAAGCTGATGGACAGTGTAGAATGAGTTATTTTAAAAATAATAACTACATAGGCTAGTATAATCTGATATATACATTAAGCTACAAAGAACTAAATATTCGTCAACTACAAAATTGTATTGCTGTCAAGTACAATGCACATTTATATTGATTATATAAATATATGGAATTATTACTACTTAGTCAAACTCCTGTACATTTCCTTTGTTTTCAATAAAAAACATAAATTAAAATTTAACATTTTTATTTATTTTTCACATTAATAATTTAACATTTATCTGTATATGATAAATGAATCGTAACCTTCATATTTATTAGAATTTCTAAGAGAATAATAATTTTATCCAAAACTAAGCAACACCATTACTTAAATATATCACAAGCACACTCATACACGTATTTTATTTTATTACAGAAGATTATGAAAAAGAATATTGTTGTTGTAGTGGACATGATAAACTCAAGGAAGTTATTTAAAGCTCAGCAATAGAGCGTGAGGTTTAGTTTACCGCCTCTAAACTCAATCTAGTGGAAATTCCTGTTCAATAGTTGGACAGATAGTACCTGGAAAAAGAAAACTTGTACCAAACATTTAGTCTAGTCTGTAAAGCAATATAACCCGATCAAACCCATAACAATGATCATCGTTTGTTTTAGTTACAATAATTAAAATATATATAATCTTGATAATTATAATGGTTCTTGTAAAGGAATTTCAGATTACATCATTGTTATGCCTCAAAACAAAAACCACGTATTTTCAAAATTTATAATTCAAGACTAGCTGTACTAATTATAATAATATCTAATTTTCTGGATTTGTCTCTGCTTCAAATATTAAAATAGCTATTACATTATCAAAAAAGCTCATGTAAAACATAAGGTACAGAGAAAAGAAATGTATACAATAGTGTTGATAAAAAGATCTGGCTACATATAATCGCATCATATGTGTTAACATTGTTTTACCTCAGCAAAACAATATAATTAATCAAATAAACCACTATTTTAAATTTTTTACACATATTGTTATTGAAAGCTTAGAGTAAGCTTATTACCAATAACACTTCTTATTTAAACCAACGCAAGTACGAAACTATCCATATAAGGGAATTCAAATTTTAAAAATAATACTGTACAAATATACTTTTCTTTTAAATTTTACCAAAAATAAGTGTGCAGTATTTGGTCAGTACTGTGATGCAAATTACAATGACAAAGCTTACATCTAACATTTAATACAAATTTATAGACTCCTTTAAAACCAATCTTAATCGTCCATTGACGTCAGGGGCCTCTATATATTCGTTTATGTATATAATATTTCCTTCGTTGGGCAATCATGGTAAAATGGAATGGCACAATATATTTAAAAGGGAATAAGCTATAAAGGCTATAAATATACACTTTTTGACATATTATCTTAATCATAGCAACAAGGTAAACTCGACGTCTGAATTATAATTAATTGAAAAAATTCTATTGTTAAATTATTTAATTGATACGTAATTATTTTAACAAAATCAATTTGGCTTTCTACCAAATAAGGGTTCGGATATGGCTATTGAGAGACATATTGCTGAATCTGTTGATAAAATTATATTTTTAATGGTAATTTATCTTGATTTTAAGAAGGCGTTCGTCCTTGTGGATATTGACTTATTGTTAAGACAGCTCAAGTTATATGGGATAGGAGGTAAGGTCTGAGAATGGTTCCACATGTTGTAAAAATAGAAGTCACATTTTAGAGATAGGTAATCCTAGTAAGTAATGTTTTATAAATAAGACTTGAGGAGACTCAGGGTGCAGCGGTGGGACCTCTTATGTTCATCATTTATTTAAATTAATTATGGAAACTAAAAATTAAATTCTAAATCTTTTCCGTATGCAGATGATACTAGTCTAGTTTGATCTTCCTATAAAAACCTATACAGATATGAGTTTAACAAGCAATCCCGAAATACACGCTTTTCTTCTAAATTTATAATTTTTACTGAAAATTTGCAAAAGGAAATTGCTAGAACACAGTTTGGTTATGCATGAATGTAAATACTTAATAATTTCTCTATGCATGGTACCAACGGGTTGTTGTTTAAAAATAAGTTAAAAGTAAGAGTTCTATTACTGAATATTTTGTTTAAAGTATTATTATCCTCTTATTGAATTTACAATTGTATTATTGGTTATTTTTATCAATGTTTTTATTTTGAATTTAGATGTTTATTGTTCATTATTGTTTTTAATCTTTTGTTGTTACTTATTTCCTACGCTATAACCTACACATCTTTGTCTACACTCATTAGAGAGTATACATGCAATGGGAGTCACTTATAGTTAGATCCTAGTCAAAAAAGGTGTTATAGTTTCGTGTGGTTATAACAGTATGTGTTATAATTTGTTGGGATATAGTTTTCTTTTAAAATGGTGTATTTACTAGTTTTAAATTGTTGTTATTATTAATATTATTATAAATATTTATTTAAATGATGAGTAAACTTTTTCTTGTAATAACGTAGGCGTAGTATTGTACTGTGTAGTAGCTATAAAAGTACAGTAGTTGAGAAAGTGTAATAATAATCCATGTATTCTATGAATCCCGCACGTGCCGTATGAAGGTTGGGACACACATAACCGCACCGCGCCCGACACGTCAGTCGGCGTATGCTGGCCGTCATTACGGTGAAAGAATTGCAGCGCAGTTTTCAACCTGCAAGTCCACACATGTCCGCACCGACACCAGACCGTCGTGGCCGCACCGTGCCCACACCGGCACCGATATGTTTAGTTTGAATTTGACGGGCACGGTGCGGTATACGAGCGGCATCATATGTTGTTTACTGTTGCGTTCTTCTTTTTTTAAAACTATTTAAGTAGTCTACACGTTCTATTTTAGTGAATTTATTTAGTATAGCTACTAACTCTACATCCTGTGTTCGTATACAAAATCATATTTATTATTAAAAGTATTAAATTTTCTTACCTTAGAGTAAACTAGTCATTATTTTCTTATTGTGCATATTTTCTTATTACAACAAATTTGAAAAACCATGTGGTACCTTAAGTGATTTTAAACAAACTAAATTCGAATTATGAAAAATCTATAAACATTTTTCATTGATTAAAAAATAACAACCATGTAATTATTTGCGCGAAAATCTATTTTTCTTTGATGTATTGAAGTTACTTGATACATTTAATTCGGGTATTTTGTAAGGGTCATATTTAGAATGTTTCTATGGACATTTTTATTTTTTTTTATTCTTTTCACTTCATTAAAGTAAAAATAAAAAATATTTTATTTACAATCAGATTTTCAAGCAAGAAAAAACCATGTTAAAAATAAATAATAATAATAAATCATTTATTTCCCCATAATAAACAAACTGAATATTACAAATAAATATTATTGCAAGTGCTTACCCTAATAAATAAATAATACTATGACATAACGTATTTACAATAGGAGTAAATAACAAATAAAAAAAATGTTGTCTACTTACTTATTTCAAATTTATGTACTTAGAGTAATAAAATATAAAAAGTAGGTTACATCCTTTTAGATTTTTCTTTCTTTTTTTTAAACTAATAATTAGGCCAATAGATTTACAAAATAAGGGAAATTTAGGTACCCCATAAGAGGCTGTGCCTGTGTTGGAGATACTCTATACAAAAAGGGTAAGTTAAAAAATAAAAAGTAGCGGAATCGAGCAAGAATGAAATGATAAAAATGAGTTATTGTAGCTTATGTTAGTAAATAATGTACTCTTACGTTTCAAAGTTTAAATTTAGTATAAACTAGTGTGCTGTATTAAACAAAAAGGATTTATGCATGATTTTACAATTCAAATATTAGGCTTTACACATGTAACATTAAATATTATATTATAAATAAATTATTTTATAATGGTCTAACGTTTCTTTTTAAATATTATTATAACTTAGCAGGGACAGGACTAACCATACACTAATGTATTATCTTAACGAAATACTCATCATTTTGACCGATCAACCATACTCTAATTTTTTTATATAAATATATTTATGTTTCTACTATTTTTGACTAATTTGGCAATCAATTATTTGTCCTCAGAGCTATATAAAAGAAAAACATTTTGTAAAATCTGTTTTTTGTAAGTTCTCTAGTATATATTTTACAAAAATATTTACTATGTTTTACAAATTATTATAAAAGGGCTTGCAACATGGCAAAACTCTCTGGGCATCACACTATAGCTCTTGGGGTTAAATACAAAAAACACTAATACATACTGTTTATAGTGTATTTGACCGAAATTCATTGCAATGAAACACAATGAACAAGAATTATAGGGATAAAAATATAACCAAGATAATGATATTTATAAATTTTACATTACTAGCTGATTGTACAAAGCTTTTACTGTAGCATTACAATGTTTCATTCACCACAGCGATTAATAAAAATAACAACAATGATATTAACAATTTTTCTTAAGCAATACTTAATCTTCCGAATATTTTTTAAGCATCTGTCACTTCGAATTCAAAAGAAAACATGTTCTAGTACAGTGAGATTGTTGCGCTCGGACTGCATACGGACATGTGTAGCCTCCACGGTAACCGAGCCGAACCCGCACCGACAATCGGCCGACTCACGCGTCGGGCGCGGTGCGGATATGTGTGTCCCAACCTTCAGGCACATGGATTATGTATAAAGTAAAATATGTTTAATAAATAAACGTATTTAAACTGTAATCTAGATTACGCTTTATATAATCCTCCGGTAAGTGAAACTTTTATGTAAAGATAATATTATAAACCTATTGTGTACTGTATTAAAACTTACGTAAATATATTGGGTAGTATTCCTTACAAATTTAAATAATATAAGTGAAGTCGTTAGGATATTATCGATGAGAGACAAAAATCGAGTTTTAACTCATCACCTTATAATTTACAGGAGAAGGTTTGTTAACAGCAATGAATACTCAATTGCACAGAACAATCAGGATATGGGGTGTCAGACCGGTAAAGTCAGAAAACCGTTGTTACGTAATGCGGTACACCGCGTCTAGCCACAGGTTAGACCAACAAGTGGATGAGGCTCCTCCGCTAACAACAATGAAAACTCAATTATACAGTAAAATCTGGATGTGGGGTGTTCGATCGTTCAAGTCAGAAACCATTGTTGCGTAATACGTCTTACCACGTCTAGCCGCAGGTCTGACACACTTTTATAAAAACGCACCTGTCACGTCATTACATGTTGTATTCAAGAAACATTTATTTAACTTAACGACAAACTAAGATGGGTTTTATAGCACTCTATAAATTTTTATTAAATTTTAGATGGAAACTATGCATTCAAGACAATATGTGAGAAGAAAACTAAAATAATGTTTTAGTTAATTAATAATATTGTTATGCTGTGATAAACATATATTGTGATTGTATTTATTTGATTATTTTAATCTATACTGTTGTATAAATTTATTCTCTCTCTACCTGGTTTTTTTTCCACGAACTTTGACGATATTGTAATAGCTATTATAATATTCCAAGCAGAAATGAATCGAAAAAATTTGAAATCAATTATAATAAGTATATATTTATATAAATAAATAAATAATATATATATATATATATACTTAAGTAATTGAAAGTAATCTAAAAGTTTCTTTTTCAATAACCAGTATGATTAGCAAGATTATATATTAAATGAATGTAATTAAAACAAAAGATGATATCAGTGTTATGGGTTGTGATCAGGTTTTAAGTTTATGATTGCTTTACAGACTAGACTAAATGTTTGGAACAAGTGTTCTATCTTCAGGTACTATCTTTCCAACTATTGAACCGGAATTTCCACTACATTGTGTTTACAGGCGGTAAACGAAACCTCACGCTCTATTGCTGAGCTTAAAATAACTTCCTTGAGTTTATCATGTCTACTACAACAACAATATTCTTTTTTATAATGTTATGTAATTTAAAATACGTTTATGAATGTACTTGCGATATATTTACGTAATGGAGTTGCTTGTTTTTGGATAAAACAATTATTCTCTAATAAATTTTACTAAATATAAAGTTTAACAGATATGTGAAATTCTGTATGTGAAAAATAAATAAAAATTTTACATTTTAATTTATATTTTTTATTTAAAACAAAGAAAATTTACAGGAGTTTGACTAAGTAGTAATAGTTTCATATATTGATATAATCAATATAAATGTGCATTGTATTGAGAGGAATACAACTTTGTAGTTGACGAATATTTTGTTCTTTGTAGCTTAATGTATATAACAGATTATACTAGCCTATGTAGTTATTATTGTAAAAATAACTCATTCTACACTCTCCATCAGCTTTTTTTGTTATTGTCCATCAGCATTCATATTAATTCTTTGTCTTGGCTTTAGAAGGAAATACTTGGTTGGTGAAATGTTAATGGTACTGTATACTTATGCACTTTGTGCGATAAAAAAGTGTTGGTTTAAGCTTTTACAAATTCTACTAAAATTAAAGGTTACGATTCATTTATGAAGACAGTCATGTGAAATTCTTTACCTAAAATAAATTAAAATGTTAAATTTCTTTTTGTGTTATAGTATTGAAAACAGAGAAAATGTACGAGTTTGACTAAGTAGTAATAGTTTCATGTATAATAAATATAAACAGGCCTTATAATATTGAGAGCAATAAAGTTTTTTAATTGATGATTATTTTCCTTGTAGCTTATATAAACAGATTTATACTATGCACTTAATGTTTTAAAAATAATTCCATGAGCATTGTCCATCAGTTTGTTTGTTCGTTCTTCGTATTCGTTCTTTTTTTAATTTGGAATGAAATATTTGGCCTTTTGTATTCGTATTGGTACTGTGTATTGTGCGGTTTGTGCGATAAATTTTGTTTCGTTTAAATGATCACAAACATGAGTTATATACTTTTCCAGTTAAATCTAGCGTAGTGGTGAAATTCCACTCTGGTATTATGTAATGTTAACAGTAATGTTGTGGTTAAATTATGGAAGATAACGAAACACATAATTTAATTGGTCATTAATGAGTGAAAAATACATCCTGAATTAACTTTCATCGTCAAGTTGCGGAAAAAAGTTTAATGGACTACAATAAAATATAATTCATGCTTTATAGAAGATGTTTAAATTCTCATAAAACATTCTCATTTGACCTTATAAATATTAATCAGCTTTATGTGAATTTTATATGCAATGTGCTAAAAGAATGTAATCCTGTATAATAGGAGTCCCAAGTTGTCCCCGCTTCATGACTCGAACTGAGGAATATTTATTTCCTCAATACGAGTCATGAGGCTTATTTGACTGTGAGTTACACAGCCACCTAATAGCTGTAAGGGGTTAACAAATTAATTAATTAAACTTCTTGATTGCGTCATCAGACTAATCTTTGCCGTTTAAAATTATTCTAGCAGAGTTACAAATGAGTATTTAAATGTGTACTAAATACACAGGCCTCAGAGCTTATTCCGTATTTCTGAGCACAATACTTCAAGATGGGATAAAATAAGCAGTGATAGTATAAAAACGTTATATTTTATGACTGACGTAAATGTACTTAGAGTAAAAACAAATGTTGATAGTACTGTCAACCTTGTAGTTTTTATTGAATGTCATTGACTGATTAATATATATATATATATATATATATATATAATGATAATATAAGGTTCCTTGACCAATTATTTGGACAATCTAACGTAACTACACCAATTACTGTGAAAAAATGGCATATGCCAAATAAATGTTACACCAGTCTGGTTTCTAGCAAATAAACACATATGACATAGGTGATACATGATGATTTACGCAAAATTTGAATAAAAATAAGTATTTATATAAGTTTTATATAAGCTCTGTGTCCATTGACGCACTATTTTAAAACGTCAATTGCTCAATAAAAATAGACTGATTGGAAATTTCTAATTCTAATTGTAATTGAGTAAATTAACTGACAACCCCCCCCCCCCCCACCCCCCCCCCCCCCCACCCCCCCCCCCCCCCACCCCCCCCCCCCCCCACCCCCCCCCCCCCCCACCCCCCCCCCCCCCCACCCCCAAAATGGTAATCACCGGTCAATTGGCAGTCGTTTCGGGCCAGTAACTCGTCTGCCATAGGACGAACGGGAAGCCACAAAAATCTAAAAGTATATTCGGCAAATCATATGTTGGGGGCATAACAGAAAAGGCAAAACTAAAAATTTTCAGTTTAGTTTTTTTCTTTTAATTGATTTCTTTAAGAACATCAATTTAAAATTATTGTCAATAAGGTGTAGTCGAATTTAAGGGATGTTACAAACGTTTTAACTGTAAATATTAAAACAATTATGCCACTATTGTTTTTGCAGGTTTATAAAACACTGAAATAAATTAATATTATAAGATAGGCTTTTTAATGTAAAATTAATACCAATTATCCCCATGGATCACCTCAAAACATCCAAATACACCTTGTAAAGCAGAAGACTTATTTTAGATGTAGGGTCTAATCTATTTCATAAATGGTATATATGGATTCATAACCTATGAAAATTATGTATTGAGTTTATTTAAAAGTATTGCACAGTAAAGCTTCACCTACAAAACATTAAGTAACACTTTCACTATTGGTGTACACTACCTGAGACCGGCTACTCCTAAACCTTCCTCGGCGTTGTAAGGCATTTATCGCAGTAAACCTGTTAAAACGTTTACATCAATATCATGTTTTAATAAATACTGGTAAAAAGACTTATAAACACATATGTTCCTATGAATTCCGTTTTAATACAGTTAAGAATTATTTGTTTATAGAAATAATTAATTATCACTTAAGGTGGCTTAGCATTCACTTGACAGCAGACGATATCCTGCCTCGATATACTCCCCGTGGACTATTATGGATGTTTACCGTTTTTAACTTCGAGAGAAGTTGAAGAGATTTCAACCATTTACGAAAATATTACTTCAGTTCCAACAGCATATTACCATTATTATGGGCAACTGTAAACATTCTTATGAGAATGTGCAAAGAGGTTATTTGCCATTTTATTTATAAAATTGCGTATTATAAAACTGTCATTCCAGTTCTGAGCTGTAGGACATATTTCAAGTCACTTGAATTCGCGATTTTATTTTAAATTTAACTGTGTGCCTTACAGACAGAAATGAAATAGAGTATTTCCTTATGAGATACATGATCCATCGTCCAGTTTTTCATCAGCAGTCCTAGTAAAAGAAACCAGTTATCGTTAATCTTGTTGTGAAAATGATATTGCAAGGTCTAATACAACAAGGTATCTTAATTGCATGTGTAGGTATGTTGCCTGAGTATATTATATAAATAATCTCACCCACAAACTCCTTTTTACTAATCTTTTCATTCTGTATTTTTCTCATTACAAACACGGCTATCAATAAATGCCTATAAAACCCAAGGCACTTTCTGACTTTGCAATAGTAAACATTATAAACGTAAATGTTTACCTTGTTCAATACAAAACCTTGTTAAAATCCCGTATATACTAATCTTATTTTTTAATGTGTAATCTTCTTCTTCTTCATTAGAATCATTCTGATTTTATAAGAGACCACATATTGTACTAAAATGCTATTATTTCAAACGAGATCATAAACTTTTCATCACTTGCCAGATAGACAGGTGATATTTTAAACTATAGTCAGCTGAACGCGTCAAACTGATACGTCATTAATATGGGAGTAGCAATCCATCAGTTTGGCATTAAAAGGTGTTTGATTATGACATCATATACAGGTTTCATATTTTAATGCAGAGGATGTTGATACATTTGAGGACAAATATAAGATTTGAGAAGTAATTAAGAAACATGCAACTCAATCAATTATCAATACTAATGTTTTATTATTGAACCCATTGTGACAACTAATAACATATGATTTTTGCTAATAATTATTTGTCAGCTGTGAGAAATACGTAAGTAGTCCGAACGTATCGTGTAACGTAGCAGCTGGTGATGAAGTGCAGAACCCCGGCCTTTATTATATAGTATGGACATGTTTGAAATCACCATTCCAAATGTTGTAGATTAACTCCTTCTGCTATATTTATGTGCTCTTGGGAACTTTATTGGTCTGGTTTTGTTAATATCGGAACCAGTAATCTACATTATATAACATAAAATTATATTGGAAGCGTACGCGCGCGCGTGTGCGTGTTGTGCCTGACTTTAAAAAAATATGGATTTTAAATTAATTACATATACTTGAAATTATGCATTTATACTAAATACGATCTGCTGGTGGCCAGGGACGAAATTGGGACCCAGCAAGATTTATTAGGTACCAACGATAAATATTGTTATTATATTGATTCTAAACACTGTACAAGAGATTTATATGTACTAGGTTACGGCTTTGAATGGAAACCGAAACATAAAAAGATTGATTAAGGTTGCGGGAAAAATCAACAGTAATAAGTGAGTAGGGTGTTTGCATATACATTTAGACACATAAAAAATGTGTCTAGTGCAGTTTACCAGACTTTTTGTTTTATACGAAATCGCTTTTCTAGGTATGGATTGCGTTTAAATATTTCTCGGTGTTCAACTTAAAAACGCTCTGTTACAAATTTTGTTCTTGTAGCTACCGATTTATGTGTCACTTTATTTAAGTTTCATATCAAAACTATTTCCTTGCATTTTATTAAAAAAATAAATAAATAATTCAAATGATTTATACTGTACATTATGTTTAATGGATACAATAGAATTTATTCTTTCTAAAGATATTAAATTTTAAATATAATATGACTTTGACTATTACAAATAAATCAAGGTCAATTGCAGTGTTAAATATTTAGTAGCATCATAATGGTAATCCACACAATAAGCGTTATCCCTAAATGATCCTCGTGGTGCTTAATCGTGTATACCCTATGCGTTCATGTTAGGAAACGGCTTGTTTGCTTTTAAACTTGCCGTTTTACCGTTACAGTTTTACTTGTAACTGGACATTCAAAATAATAAGTCAATTAAATACATTTGTATAAGTAATAGTTAAAGAGCAATTTATTTTGAAACAAAATTATCTCAACCGAAAACTAAAACTTAATGAACTGATATAACTTATTAATAGGAATTATTCTTATCAATAATGTTTTATCGATAAAATAATTACAGGGAGAATAAATTAGGGATAACTGCAATATATTAGATATAGATCATTAACGACTACACAGGTGCGATTTGTGTATATAATGCTTTGGAAAAATATACGTTTATCATTCAACTTCATTGCTTATCTTAGCGTAAGTTATAATATAGGATAATTTACCACGTAACTTCCAATATAAATTTATGTTATGTTTACTTACTGTAATTAGAACTATAAGTTTGCGAGAACACTTGGTTGTTCATGGCTTATGTAAAATAAGTAAAATTGTATTCGATTAGCAAACCAAGGTTATCCTCATTTTAATGTATATCCGTTTTTATTATCTTCATATTTTTTAATTTCTCTACTTGGTTAAAAATAGCGACAGATAGTTTTAATTCCAAGTTAACATTTTCAACGAAATTACATGATTACAGTGGTTAAGATGACATTGAAGAAATAAAAACTTCATTTTAAAAAGTGTTTATGTATTTCCTAACATTACTAAATAAATACTAGTATGTGAAAAGCTTTATTTGTTTCGATATACTCGAGGTTAACGAATAGAAAGTTAAAATTACATTTTAGATATTTACGAGTTAATTTTTATGAATTTCCAATAGCACGCTTGTTTTATTGTAAGTATTTGTTTGGTTCATAGGCTAAACAATATTTTCAATATTGAAATGTTAGAATAGCCTTTCTGCAACCACAGCGAGGTGGATTATCTTATGCATTGGTAGCACACCTGAGCTTCAGCTAGGTCGTAAGTGTGGATTATGTTACAATATTAGTAATTTGACCAGATATACTAGTGCTAAAATTATGTATACTATATTGATTGCTTGTAGATTTTTTTACATCTATGACTAGTATGCTATAAATAAACAATAACTAATTTTTCAAAGTTATTATTATAAAAGCTAAATTCATACAAGCTACTTTAATTACATAAATATCTTTTAAGGAGCTACTCTAATTATGAAAAAAAAACTGTTGTTTACACTATAATTTTATAAAATATTATTAACTCAATGCTTGATTATTAGTATAATGCGACAACAAAGACAATTTTTACTTTAACATTTTCTTCCAGATTGTGGCAATAACAATTTAAAACATCAAATATGTAAAGACAAATTTATTTAATTTTTTTGGTAAATAATGTACATAATCCCTTATAGGACCCACCTTAATTAATAAATGCTGTAAACTTAATACACTTTGAACTGTTTAGCTTCTTGACATTATGACATGGCATTATTAAACTAATATCCTTCTACGCGCTACTTCTCAGACTTCTGGTCGAATAAATAGACTTTACCCCTCAAAACCTATCGTAAAATTTACCTGAACGGTGCATAAACTTAATAAGGATTTTCTACTTAAAACGGGAGTAGATGGTTTTGGCAGTATTAGATTTTTCAGCCCTATGTACTTATATCTATTTTTTTCATCGTCATTACAAGACAATTTCAACTATAAACATGGAAATTTGCTATACTGAATTAATAGTAAAATGGCAATAAATAGACCCTGTTGACAGAGTTAGGTAACTGAAATCTTAATTTTTATTCATCGTAAAATTAAAGACAACTCAAATTTAACACCGTATATATATATTTATATATATATATATATACCTGTATAAGTAAATATATATAAAATAGATTTGAAATAAACAGTTTGAAGAATCATTTAAGAGACCTATGTATACAGTTTCTTGAACGGACAACCAACGGCATACTCTTCGGAACTACGGAAATATAACTCATTTCAACTAGAATAATGATCCTGTACTCTTCAATTTGACGTGACAGATAGTACCTCAACTATTAAAGCTAAATTATTATACTACTTCATATACCTAATTTCTCATGAAAAATATATCATATTTCACAATCGAAGTACTTCATAAGTGCTTTGTCTAGTTGGGCTATGGATTTTGATTTAAAAACATCGTGACCAGAATAGGGAAACAGCCAGAATTTAATAGTAGACATCTGGTCTTGCATATCATTGCAATCTTAAGCATTCATGGGCTTAGTGGAGGAATAAAAAAAAATATAATGCAGAGAGGAATAACAAGTTTAATTTCTTGCAGTTCAGAACAATATGTATGTATGTATATATATATATATATATATATATATATATATATATATATATAATTTTCTTGTCCCCAATTAAATGAACCTAAATTTCTACCTTTGAAATGTTTACTAATTAATCCATTTAATTTTGGAAAAATTTTGAAATACGGTAGGTAAACATTAATGCAATATATTTTATAATTGATTTATTCTATATATATATATATATATACACACACACACACACACATATATATATATATATTAATTTTCATTTTCTGTGTTGATGTTTTGTTTTATTTTTATTATGTTCTTATAGCCCTATTTATATGTTTGAAATTTCCTGAAGACGGCTTAAGCCGAAATATAGAAACTGTTACTGTAATACATTTGAAGATTTTTTATTGAAGATACTGTATATGTATGTATGTATGTATATATAATATATATATATATATATATATATATATATATATATATATATACGAGTATATACTGTCACGAATTCATGAAATCGTACAATATCATCGATCGTAAATGCCCCTAGAGCTAGGAATTAGGTATTGTATAATTACTTAGATGTATAATGTGAGTGTTATCACTCGTACACCTGTTTCCGCTGCCTCTCCTCCCACACAATATTTGGCTGTTGCAGGGGAACCATGAGGTGGTCTGTATTGCTAACTGTGAGTCTCTGCATGCTTCTGTTGGAGGTTGTCCCCTCATCAGACGCCAGGGTCACAATCCCGCAGCAAGGTGGAATGTATGGCAAAAGGGATGTGAGTGCAGGTAAGTATTCAAATACAGATTAAATAGTCCATTTTACGATTAAATAGTTTAAAATGTGATCTCCACAAGACACTTTATATATCTCCTCAGACATTTACCATATTATGTACCTAAATAATAATTTCACTGCAAGATAAATGGAACATTCATAGCAAGGTAGTTCCAAGTAAATTAGATGGTAAAAAAGTACTACATATAGTTTACCAATGTTACACAGATCGAGGTTACACGTGCATTACACAGAACTACCGATTTATACCTTTGGCTTTTTTTCTTAATCTTTCTTTCTGCTAATGTTGCCTATAAAGTAAATTTACGAAGTAAGAATGCATAGTCTGCATTTTATAAAAGAAAAATTTTCTTGTATATATATATACATATATATATATATATATATATATATATATATATATATACATATTTATTTATTTATTTAATAAAGACATAGGTGGTTATGAAGGGGTATAGGTGTGTATAGTACGTCCTTAATAGTATTAAATACTTTTCCTAAAGAGAAAAATGGGTTTTATGCTACTTATTATAAAAAAAAAGATTAAGTTTTCTTTCCAGATCAGATTATATTTCATACTAATTGGTCAATTAAGGGTGGGCTAAATTCGTACAGTTTATTAATAGTCCAGGACTTTTATTTTATCCAAACCTAATATTGCAGTCCTACCAGAACAAAACAGATTATATATAAACTATTTGTGAGGTAACAACAAGGCCCCCCATTCCATAGATTTATTACTGATCGCTTACCAGGAGACAACTACGACATACAGATGTTTTATTTAACCCAGTTAGCATTACTGTTTTATAGACGAATATTTTCAACATGTTCATTGATATAAAACTATTAAAACAAGAAATAGGAATTTAGGTACAAGAAAATTAATAAATAGACCAAAACAATTAGTTTATACATTAGTGAACGATATATAATGATATCTTTGTTCAATAACAATTTCATTATATTGAGCTTATATTATATTATAAAACCCAATTGAAACCAATTCGGTTTATAGATTTAGTTAAATAAATATAATCATAACCAAGTTGAAATTTTTTAGAATTGGAACGAATTGCCGCTATGAACAGTCAAGACTCGAACTTCGACGAGGTAAGGGATCCACAAAGTATATAACGAAGAAGCAGCTCACTTCGTTGTGTCGGCCCTCTGAACCCACCTTCTACTTGTTTCCACTTTACCTTGTTCCATGAACATTGTGAATAATACTGTTTATTGAATGTTGGTTTTGTTTTTATTTGCCTGAAACGAACTTAGTTGTAACATTTTAAATTTAACATTTAACAATGGTGGAAGCAACATTTACTCCCCGTAATGTCTTTCAATATGTAATTTTTTAATTAGCATCTCTACTATTTTACATGGAGACAACCAGTATTAAAGAAATACTATAAATAGGTATTTATTACAGGAGATGTGTTTTGAATTCATAATCATCATAAGACCTATACCTACACTTGGGATGATCTAAGCTGCGCCGTTGAATTTTATAATGCAACAAGTGTGCTACATTACTGTGCACAAGTACGAGTAAGTGACTTCGCAAATACAAGATGCAGCTTGCACTAATCACTTTCAGTTATAAGTCGTAAATAGAATAATAAAATGAAGGATCAACGAACTCTTTAAAATGTAACAAAAGCCATCCCAACAAATCAATCAAATGTCACTTACTACAATGGAATATCATTGTACTTAAGTCTGTTGGAAAATTTGTTTATTCCACGATTTTTTCATTCATATTGTGGTTACACATGTATACTGTAGTATATGACGGGCTGGCACGAGATTACGCTCCTATTCCATATATCTTCATGTAATATTGGTCACGTGTTTTGATAATAAAAATAAACTCACTCAAAGTTGATCTAATTACAAAAAAATTAATAGAAAGCTATGTTGAGAGTAAGATGTATATTTAAACATCTTACTATCAATATCTTAAATATATATATATATATATATATATATATATATATATATATATATTATATATATATATATTATATATATATATATATATATATATTTTGTAGGGATTTTTTAAATGCGAATTGGATTGAAGCTGGTGAAATGCAAATATTAAATGTTGTTTCTGACTTAATGTTAGTTTTATCAAATTATGATTTTGAATAAATTCATCAATATCAAAGAATGTTACTAAATTTAGTATAAACTAATCCAAATTGGTAATTTACACTAACCAATTTACCAATTAACCATCATGTTGAAGAATTCAGAAATATCATCATAGTCATTCTATAAAATTCTTCGTTGGAGGTTTGAATCATTAAATTACTACCAAGTTTATTAATATTAAAATATTTAGTTCAAAATTAATTTCGAGTCATTAAATCACTAGGAGAAAACAAACACATAATTATTTTACCAAATGATAACCCCAAGTTGAAACATACATTAACATTTCTGTTTCCTTTTAACTGCGACCAACATGGAAGAGTATCGAAGCAGATTAGTATTGCTATATATTGTTGGTATGTATATAACTTATCTTCTGTAATACCAATCTCCTTTGATACTGTAAAATTAATAAAACAAAGTTAAAAATTCATGTTTCATTAAATCAACGTACGTGAAAAAAAACTTAAAATGTAATATTTGTTTATTAAATGAGCATTCTTCGTAAAAACATAACACTTGTATTGCTGATGTTTGCTAATCTTGTATCCCAATTTCCATATTTTCTAAATGGTGATCACAATTATTTCCTTGATTATATATTCACAATCTAGTGCGTTTAACAAAACCATATGCAGCTTTTCGGATAGGGTCTCGGTCGTCCCTATGTAGTTTACAAGTGTTTAAATTCGGTTCAATATTTCTTCTTTGGGATTAACCGATTCTGCGTATGCAAGTTGCTTTAATCTTAATAATGCAAAGAATTTAATTCAGGGAACTAAACAGGCCATTTAATTGGTCCACCTCAACAGATCAATCTACCTGAAAAACTTATCTACAAGTTATTTACTCTAACATTTTGTAAATAATATGCTTGTGCGTAATAATATTTTAATATCACTTGATGTCTTCTTTCAAGTGGTAAGTCTTCAAGTAAACCTGACAGTCGATTCTCAAAAGAATAGTACAAAAGACCAGTAAGACTGTTTTTAAAAACAAATGGGCCAATAAACTTGTCCCCAGTTATACCATACCAAACATTTATCGAATATAAAATTTGAAAGTTTGACCCTACAACTCCTTTTGGATATTCAGTAGACCACCGGTGCCTATTTTAAAATTTAAAACTCCGTATCTTTTTAACATTAATTCGTCAATGAATACAAGACAATTTCAGTTATTTCAATTTTCTAACAGCTATTAAAAATATATACATACCTTGTATGATTATATTATATATTAAACACACACACACACACATATAATTTTAATATAATATAATATATAGATATAGTTTCCATTACATCTTAAAAATTTTACTAATTTTTAAAAGAGTTTATTTTTACTAACAAAACACATGACCACTATTGTAACATGCTTTCTACTTGATTTAGTATATGTCCCCAAATGAGCCTGATCACCTCATTAGAATATCTAGTTAAAGAGCTAGCCTTTAACGTTTGGACGAAATACTCAAGCCTGGAAGTGTTGCATTTTGCCTAACCAACCATAAGGGCGCAGGAGAAATTCATTTTTGCGAGTGAAGGACATCGGCTACTGCTAACAGTAGGTCAACAGCTGTTTACCGGTAGGGCAGGCTGTTGATAGTGATATTGACATTGATAGATTGATAGCGACATCCCTGTTTGGACATGCTTACCCGTAAGGAACATTCTAGTGGCTTCTGGACATTGATGATACGACATCGGACACTAGATGAACCCTCTACACTACGGTGGATTACTTTGGTTTTCAGAAGAACATTTTAGAGGTAAGCAGGTGTCCTTATTAATAATATGTATAATCATGGACAGAATATCCATTACCGATTTTTTAAATTCAAGCCCCAATCATAATTAAAGTATCTGTAATATTTTGAGTAAAGGGTCGATTGGCCGTAGTAGGCGGAAGCGTCACCTCGTGGCGTTGCCGAAAATATTTTCATGTCTGGAAAAGATAACTATATATTCACAAAATATATCCCAATAATTACATAAAGGTGTAAAAGCCCATTTATATAATAGGATTGTTGATTTCTGTATGTAAATTATTAATGACTATGTACGTTACCTTGCTAATTAAGGATGTTATAATATTTTCCCATTGTGGCCTAAGCAATGTAAAGCCTAATAAATATTAGATAATTTTATCTTGATCGCCAAAATGAAGAAAAGATAGTTTTGTTCATGTAATTGTATTACTTTACTGGAAGCCTCCCATTACTTCATGTAACTGCCCTACTTCAGTAGGTTAAAAATAATTCATCACTGTTGTAATAATTCATTTGTACTTCTAGTATACACTCCGATTAAAATGTTATAAAGGAATCATAATGAATACAATTAATCAGTCATGATACTTAAAAAATGTTTGTCTACCCTAATTAATTATATAGTAATTACAAATAAATAATTAAAACTAAATCTGTTTTATGTTTAGTATACATGCAATCTAAATTAGTAGTATACAATACCAACTCTTCTTTAATAATACATTTAATTCATGTTCAAGTACAGTGTGCAACTTAGGTAAATATTCAGATGAACGTAGATATATAGTTCACTACTTGTTACAAATATAGAGAACTTTCATTAAGTTATCCTTGGTTGAGATAAATTAATTAAGTAATTTTAGTTATACGATCATTGTAACAGGAGGATTAGGAAACCTATTCAGAGTGTTGTGTTAAATTAATGTAATGTATTTAACGGTTGTAGTACAGTAGATGTTAAACAAGATAAACTATAAAACAACTTGCAATTACAGCCTAATTAATTAAATAATTATGAATGCTAATTTGATTAAACCAATTTATAATTTTTATGTCTTGTAAAACAATGTAGTCTACGTGTCACCATGAAAAATATTTGTAAATAATAATTGTGTATTCTAAGCTTATTTTCTATGTCACTAAATTTAATGTTTGCTCGCTCAGTAACATAGTAATTTCCTCTAAAATAAATATACCTATATAATCTTTTAGTATCTAGTATTGGTATTGCACTTTGCAATGTGTGATTGATTATTATTTTAATAAAACTGTTTCTTTGAAAATAATTAGTAATACGGGCAGTAATAATGCTAAACTTAGTAAATACTAAAAGCAATTTAGTCCGAAAAGCACTCCATTTTTGGTCACAAAACTATTTCCGCTATGATACTTGTACCTTTTAGTAACTGTAAATGATGTTGCAATCCCGTGAAGATGCAGTGACAGTTACTTTTAAAATATGTCTTTTACTGTTGTCTTGAATTATTATTCGTTATGGTGCTTTCGTTATTGTATTTAATATTCAGTGTAGTTAAAACTGTGAATTCGTTGTATGTGAAGTAATTTTAAGAGCTGGGCTATCATCTTTGTACATTGTGTAGGGTTTTTATTCCCTGGAGTCTGATCGTGGCTACTGGACTGAGGATAAGTCTGTTAGCCCCACTGTTGCTGCGCTCTCCGAGTTGCTGTTGCCGGCACCCGCCGGTTCGTCTGCCGTGCCGTACCGACCGACACTACCGTACCGCACATCCGGTTCACCCGCGGTCGTGTGCTTCCTCTCGGTTCGGTCGACTTCGTTGAAGTTACCGGGCGTGGACTTGTCGTCTTCTGGTGAGTGACTTACAAATTTTCTGGTGATCTCTCAGGTATACTATATTCCTCTCCGAGACTGGGACCATTCCTCTCGATATACCTCTCGAAGGATACTCAGCGCCTGGGACTCCAGAAATAAGAGTTGCATCAATTATTACTCTTTTACTGTCTTTAGGTAGTTAAGTTGGTTTATATTAAATGTTTAATTATATATCTGTATTGTAAGAAGGGTTTAATTATCTTAAGATATCTAAGTCTAAGTGTGGTTATATCAGTAATAGTCTTGGTTATATCTAGTTGTTTTGTTTCACTGTAACGCAGATTAGAGGCAATACTGGCCGTAACTGTTATAAAATAATATGGGATATGTTTTGCCCTGTACGGGAATTATTGCAATAAACTCGAGTCTGTAAAGTTCTGTAGTCTTGAGTTTTCCCGTCTTCACAGCTTAACCATAATTTTCCTATACTTTTATTATAAAGTACTCTACTAAGATCCAAGAAAAGCTAAGGATTCAATAATATAGTTACATTAATTATAATTATTACATTATAGTTTGAGTCACGCCAAACATTTTCCTACTTACTAAATTTATAAATATATTCTTATTCTCACAATTAAATTTAACGTTTATTGTAAACGGTTCATCGACCATTGGTAATTCTCTTGGGTCCCTACACCTGCTTACCCTGGTGAAGTCCCGGAACCTGGAAAGGACTGGTTTCTTGTTACAGTCCCTGGAGTCTCCTTCCAAAACAAGGTGGCGCCCCAAAATAAATATTGAACATTTTTCCTCGTTGTTGTGGACTTCGCCTAGGACTTGGAACAACTTACCCCCCTTTCCCCTGAGCTAGCCAGCATCAGTAACAGAGACTGGTGTGGACTGTTACACTATTACATGAAGATACATGGAATATTAGCGTAATATTGTGCCAGCCCGTCATATATTACAGTCAGACTCACAATGACCCAACTACACAGTATTTGGGCGAAAAGTTTGTAAATGAATCACATATTACTTTGTAGTTCTAGATTCATCACCGTTTATTGAGCAGAATAATGCGGAAAGTTTCTTCATGAGTCACGGAATTACATGGGATTTAATGTAAGAACTACCAGCAAAGAATGGACGTTTATGGGAGAAGCGTGCTAATCCCTCATTTTTTACTACCCAAACTACCTGAACTAAATCGTCCGTTATTTTGTGGTATACCGGGGAAAGTTCTTAATGATTCATGTCCCTCTATAACTTTATATATAAATAAAAATGGGGGATAAAATTTTTTATAGTAATGTATTCTCGTGGTTATCCATCATTTATCAGATTCCGAACAACCGCAACTCAATCGCCCTTTATTTTGTGGTATACTGCGGAAAAGGGTCTTGGTTATTGACGTCAATCTATAAATTTAAATCCTATTGTATCATGAAAATATGATATCTTGTGTGGGAAGTTTGTGCCAATATCCTGCCAGTTCTCCGCGCGTGCATGCTGTGTTGTGTTCTTCTTTTTTCGCTCTAGTTGTGTTGTTTGTCAGTGATGGTGAATACTTACGAAAGGAAGTTTTTATTGGAAATTATAGAGATGTACTGTTCGTTACCGGCATTGTGGGACAATAAGTGCAAGGACTACAGCAACAGGATGAAGAAGAACGAGCAGTACGATAAATTACTGCAGAAGTACAACGAACTATATTTCTAGGTAATTTTTTCAGGTACGAAATTGACACAAATCTAAATAAAGTTTGTGATCAACAACAAAAATGTATTGATATTACCTTTATTTATTCTTTTAAGCTATCTATAATAGCATCACAGGCTTCCTCAACAATTCTTCCAGTCGCTTGTGGGGAAATAGCGCTTGTGAATTTCAGGTCTTCTAAAGAATTTCATGTAACAAGATAGCGCAAAGTTATTCATACACGTTGGCTCGAGAGAATAACATCTCTCATAGCAGTGTTTTTCTTTTTTATATGAGGCTCAACCAATCGCAATAACTCGTCAAATGATTCTGCGTCTAATCTTACAAAGTTCTTAAAATCATTCGGTTCACATATAAGAAGCTCATTCAACAGTCGTTCATGAGCAAATTCACTTATAGATAGTTCCTTTACTTTTAACCACCCCTTCATCCAAATCCGCTTTTACCTCTTCTTCTTCTTCAATAGCAATGCGATCACAACACATGCTGCAGCATTGATATCACACATAAACTCAACTAACTAGCACCTCACAGCACGCAAAAACCTTTGTCACTCCAAAAAAATTCTACTCAATGAACTAATTCCCCTGGTAGCACCCAATATATTGAACTGTGTGTGGCCGCTCCATCAATCACATTGAGCAGTATATTGCACAATAATATTGACCGTGTACGGGAGCCTTAAGCCCAAATAAGTATGTTCAAATAACAAATTAGATGCACTCCTTCCGACTGTTCATTGTAGGAAAATTGATATTTAGTTTTACGCTTATATACTTTTACGCTAATGTTCTAGTAATTCGCTTAATCCTTTTTTGATACATAAAGAAAGTTAGCTACTACAAACAAATTATTTTGCAGCGTATAATCGCCTGGTTTGGCAGCCTCACAGGCACGGTACCGTTATGATATAGGCACCATTTACAATACGTTTTGCTGAGAGTTAATCACCCCCTGCAAACCCATTCATAAGGAAATATCCTTACACATTCTAATTAATGTCAAAAGTACTTTGTACTTCATTTCTCTCTGCACATGTAGTACATACCTGACAGAGAGTGTTTATTAAATAATCTTGTAACGTATCAATATTATCGGATAATTTTTGTCTTTGAAATATTACAGTTTAGTAGGCTAACCACAGTGCAGACATTGACGGCTGAAGGTTATGCCACCCCTTTTTCCTTACCTCTTGATTTACTAAGCTCGTATCATTTCATGATGCAGTTTAATATAGGACCTAGTATTAACAAACGTACATGAGGTAAAATATAATACAAAACGCATTTTAGGTTTTTGTTTAATTTTGGTCTTCGTATTGTAAATGTATGTAGACTTTATATACGGTGAAGTAGGTAATGATAAGTCCGAAAAAGTTATTTTGGAACTGTTTGGAAAATATAGCGTATTATACCTTAAACTAGTGTATGCTTAAATTTTTTTAGCTATTAAAAGCTTGGATCTCTAAACTCAACCCTCTTATTCAATTGACCCGTCCCACAAAGCTATTTTATGTATATGTCAAAACTTAATGCTCTGTAAGTAATACTTTAAAATGGTTTACCTTTTACATCATAAAAAAACAGAAATTATTGTTTTTTTATAATGAAACTAAATAGGGCTGAAAAATAAGTATAATACAAAATATTAAGTCATATAAATTAAATAATACGATTAAGGAAATTCTAAACATTAAAATATTTTTTCAATCTATAAATAAGAATAAATTTTCATATACTTACCGTGAAATAAAACTATTATATTTGCAGACAATCGTTGATCCTGATCATTAAACGTTCAAGGATCACTCGTTTTTCCGAACATTTGCCATCGTTCAGTGAAACAAGAAAACAGACTACGTTTCGATATCTGCAATCTGATCTCTTCTTCAGGTAAAGAACTAACCTAATACATAATTACAAACTAGGTTAAAATAAACAAATCTTACTAAAGCGTTGTGGCACGCCTAAGTCAGGAATCACAACCTACATGTTGTTTGTCAACTTCACTAACTCTAAAGACATGCACTTAATACAAAACTATACCAAACACTAATCATTAAAACTAAACTACGGAATACAGGTCACAATACGTCTTCACTCGTCTACTAACCACCTACGACTGACCAGAGGGACTAGCCAATGGTAATCGTGACGGCTGGCTAAAACAAGATGGCGGAAATACAAGGGAAGGGGGACAGGAATGGGCCCTTTCGTTATTATTGGTTCATGCGAGATGAACTTCTCAAAACCATATTTTGACTCCGCATTGGTTTATTACAAATATCCGATCCGTTTCATACTTTTGGTTTTCTCTTTAGTTCATTTTTTAGAATTGGCAACCAAAGCGGCCTAATCTCGACTGATGGTTGACTGATTGGTTAGTCTGCCAATTTAATGTATGTTTCCTCAATTAATTTCCTTTTGAAGAAATGTGGTTCCCGATGTATTATGTGGGCTTCATCCCAATTCATATGATGGTCTTCGGACCAACAATGGTGTGCAATTTTTGACTTTTCTGTGAAACCCTTTCTCGTGTTTTCTTTGTGTTCTTTTATCCTTACGTTTAGAATTTAAGAAAATTGAATCACGATTGAGTCACGATTACCATTGGCTAGTCCCTCTGGTCAGTCGTAGGTGGTTAGTAGACGAGTGAAGACGTATTGTGACCTGTATTCCGTAGTTTAGTTTTAATGATTAGTGTTTGGTATAGTTTTGTATTAAGTGCATGTCTTTAGAGTTAGTGAAGTTGACAAACAACATGTAGGTTGTGATTCCTGACTTAGGCGTGCCACAACGCTTTAGTAAGATTTGTTTATTTTAACCTAGTTTGTAATTAGTTGTAGTTATGCGTGTGTTGCAACTTGTTCATTTATTGACCGCGCGCTTTTTAATTCTGGAATAGTATTATTGAACTAGTAAGTTTATTAGTATTATTGTGTGGATTGCATTCCTGGCGACACGTAAGCTGTATGTGTGTATCACATTCCACCTGCACACGCCTCATAAAACAACGCGGACTAACAAATTGTATACCATATCTTGTCAATAACGGAAAATATGTCAACATAACCTTCTTGGTTCATGTTCCACCGTTCCCTCTCTACAACTCAACCCAACATCAGTGTTTGTCAATCACCTGTCACCAGTGTCAACTTGCGGAGCATCTGCTGACAGACCTGCGCAAGTTTTTTTTTTCTCTTCCACTGCCATCTTGATCACTCGTCAACGTACGACTTCTGCATTATATCAAATACTGTTTGAACATTGATTGTCAAGCTTCTATACTCACGTCATGGCTGACAGTGCTGCGTGCAGAGTGTGCATGAAAAAGGTTCTTGACACGGACGATGGACTTCAGTGCGACTCAGACTGCCAAAGTTGGTTCCACATCAAATGCGTAGGAGTAAACAAAACTGAATATTCCCATTACGCCAGTAACGTAAATAAAAAGTGGCACTGCCTACGTGTTGACTGTTACGCGGCCAACTCTAACCCATCTCAACTACTAGTTAGTAAAATGGATGAGCTACTCAATAAATTCTCCCTTCTCGCAACCAAGGATGAGGTTAAGGGTATTGCTGATGGGCTTCAGGATATAAAAACAGATATAAACAATTTGAGCGCCAAAATTAGCTACCTAGAGCCACGCATCGATAAACTCGAGAGTGATGTCAATGATTTAAAAGCCAAAGCTGCAGCTAAGGGAGAGGGCCGGGACATTCCAGTTGAGGATATCTTTGAGGAAATCAACGACAGACAGCGCCGCACACGTAACGTGATCGTACTCGGACTTAAGGAATGCAAATCATCTGTGCTGGCAGCTGCGAAGGAGCACGATAAGAGTCTTATCAATATCATCTTGGAACGTTGTGGTCTGGGAGCGTCCATGGGCCGGGCTAGATTTTTCAGACTTGGGAAAGCAACTAAAGATAAACCCCGAGCTATAAAGCTCTGCCTCTCGTCTGAGAATGAGGCCGTTACACTCTTCAAAACCTTTGGCACCAAGAGAGACTCTGGAGATGAGTTGGATGGCGTTTCCCTGGCTCGTGATCGCACCTTGAAGGAAAGACAGCACCTCTCGGATCTGCGGGATACTCTGAAGTCCCGTATTGATTCCGGCGAGCCAGATTTAACCATCAAATATCTAAACGGCATCCCCAAGATTGTAAAAAAAAACTAAGTACTTCCAACGGCAAAACTAGTTTGAACTTATACTTCCAAAATGTCAATGGAATTAGAACTAAGCTTCATACTTTGAAAAATGCTTTGGCGTGTAGTGTTTATGACGTTCTGTTGCTGTGTGAAACTAACCTCTCCCCTGATGTGTCTACTTCTGAACTGCAATCGACCGACAGCTATACAATCTATCGAAAGGACAGAAACGCCCATTCAAGCAGCAAAACTTCTGGTGGTGGAGTAATGGTGGCAGTCAATAAAAGCATACATTCCCAAGAGATTATTTATGACTCGCCAATCGAGAGTCTTTTTATCTCTCTACCTGCTCATAAATTGATATTGAACTGTGTCTATATCCCTCCTGGGCAGCCTGCATCTACTTATGATACTTACTGCAGTTCAGTAGACGAAATTGTATCGTCTTCGCCGTCATCTTCTCTTATATTGGCGGGTGACTTCAACGTCCCCTCCTATGATATCCCCATCTCCGACCAAAAAGCTGCGGACAGAACTAAAGGGGAGCTTCTTGAGAACCTTGCCGAGTTGCACTCCTGGGATCAGGTTAATCACATGCGGAACTTCAGACAAGTCACTTTGGATCTAATATTTAGCAGCATAAAATTTGTCTCCGTGGTTGCTGCTGATGATTGTCTGGTTCAGGCTGATCCCCACCATCCCCCTTTGGCCTTTTCCGTTCCAATTGGACGAAGGACTCTTCTTGCTAGATATTTCACCTGCCCCAACCTGCGCAAGTGTGACTTGAATGCTGCTTCTGAGATGCTTTCAGCGGAGGATCTCTCCTTCGTCTATGCTACAACCAACGTCCAAGACAGCTTCGGAGGATTGGTTTCATTGCTTGGTGATATTTGTGTTAAATGCAGCCCTCTTAAACGACTGGGAACCTCACCCTTCCCAAAATGGTTTTCCAGGGAGCTCATTAACCTGGTGATACAAAAGAAGATTGCGCACAAACGTTATAAACTTACCTATCTACCTACGGACTACACTCGCTTCTGTATACTGCGTGAGGCTTGCAAGAACCTTAGTCGTAGATGCCGCATGGATTATCTGAGCCATATTGAAGATTCCATCCCGCACAATCCCAACAGCTTTTGGAGTTTTGTCCGCACTTCTACTGAATCTCTCGGAGTCCCTTCTACTGTCACACTTAGTGGACGCACTTCATTGGACCTGCAGGATAAAGCAAATATGTTTTCAGAATTCTTTTCTTCTGTCTTCTCCCAGCCAGTAACTTCAGCTCCACACTTCGATTTCAACACACATTCTTCTTTGGCGGCTATATCTTTCTCTGCTTCGGAGGTCTTAGAGGTCTTGAGGAATCTTGATGTTATGAAGGGTGCTGGCCCTGACAACGTACCTCCATCATTTTTGTATCACTGCAAAGACATCTTAGTTCAACCCCTGACTACTCTATTTAACCTATCTCTACTGCATGGAATATTTCCTGAAATTCTTAAAGTGGGACACGTGGTTCCTATACTTAAGAGTGGTAGTTCCTCAGAAGTTGAAAACTATCGTCCCATTACCATTCTCTCTGCTGTTGGGAAGGTGTTTGAAGGGCTCGTACTGTCTCGTTTGAGACCATACTTGAAACCTCTAGTTTGTCCTAGTCAACACGGTTTTACCGCCTGCAAATCCACAGTAACCAATTTACTTCTGTTTGAAGAAAAAATACTATCCACCATGGGGTCTGGTAAACAGCTGGACGTGGCTTTTATTGACTTTGCCAAAGCCTTTGACAAGGTTGACCACTACATTCTTGGACAAAAACTCAAAGCTTATGGCATTCACGGCCCACTCCTCTCCTGGCTGAGCGACTATCTGCTGCGACGGCGCTTGCTGGTAAGGCTTCCTGGTGCACTTTCTCAGGAATTCCATCAATCCTCGGGCGTCCCTCAGGGCTCCTTATTAGGCCCATATCTTTTCACTGTATTCATCAATGATATTACTTCGATACTGAAAGTGGATGCCCTGCTTTTTGCTGACGACGTCAAAATCTACACGGTGGTCTCCAGCCGGGACGACTCTACACTGCTTCAGTCGAGTCTTGATGGTGTTCTGGATTGGTGTAGAACTAACAACATGAAGCTAAACTCGTCCAAATGCTCTGTAATGACCTTCAGTCGATTGCATCAACCTAGTATTTTTCAGTATTCACTGGATGGTCAACCTCTGGATAGAGTATTCAAAATTAAGGACTTGGGTGTTACCTTCTCTGCTGATCTTTCCTTCAATGACCATGTCGATGAGCTGTGCAGAAGAGCGTATAGGATGTTGGGATTCATCAACAGGTCTACTCGTGGAATGACAAGCTCTGCAGTCTTAAGGACTCTCTACTCATCCTTCGTTCGCCAGTTATTGGAATATGCGAGTCCTGTTTGGTCTCCCTACCAGCTGGGTCTTGTCGACAAACTGGAAGCGGTCCAAAGGAGATTCCTGAGACTGGTGGGACTGCGGCGAGGACTGCTGTTTAGAGACATTCCTGTTGCTGAGCTGCAGGCCGAGCTTCTTCTCCCAGATCTTCGGACCAGGCGCTGTGTGGCGGATGTCTTGTTGCTGATTCGGCTGATAAGGGGGGAGCTGGACTGCCCGTCGCTGCTTTCGCGAGTGGATTTTCGTATACCATCGGGGACTCGTTCGAGGGAGTTGTTTGGGAGGCGCCAATATTCAAGAAACTATGACTTCCATGGTCCACTTGCAAGGATGATGAGGATTGGCAACCGTCACTGCGGCGGGTTGGATCTCTTCCACGACGGGGTTTCGACCATAAGGAGAGGAGTATTGACAGCCGCACAGCAGGACTCTACATGAAGCGTCCTACCGTATCTATTCTTCATTTGTTATTATTTTTTTGCATACGTACATATAGTATTTATTGATTGTTATTGTTTTTGTTACTATATATGCATTTTTATCGATTG
Organism: Homalodisca vitripennis; assembly: GCF_021130785.1. Taxonomy (NCBI): domain Eukaryota; kingdom Metazoa; phylum Arthropoda; class Insecta; order Hemiptera; family Cicadellidae; genus Homalodisca; species Homalodisca vitripennis. The sequence continues at coordinate 68,340,274 of NC_060213.1, forward strand.
TTATTATTCTTAGTATATTTTTCAAGTTGTTACATACTTTGCTCGTATTTATATCTGCATGTATTCGGTTGCTGGTATACTTATTGTTTGCTTGTTATAGGTTTGATTTGTAAACATTGGTTTGTCTTTTATTTCTTGCATACGTACAGATAGTATTTATTAATTTTGTTTTTGTTACTATATATACATATTTATCGCTGTTATTATACTTAGTATACTTTTCAAGTTGTTGCATACTGCTTGTATTTATACTGCTTGCATGCTAGTATTCTGTTACTAGTATATTTAAGTATCTGCATGTTATAGATTTGATTTGTAAACATTGGTTTTGCCGTTGGAATGAAATAAATAAATAAATAAATTATGTATTAGGTTAGTTCTTTACCTGAAGAAGAGATCAGATTGCAGATATCGAAACGTAGTGTTACTGTTTTCTTGTTTCACTGAACGATGGCAAATGTCCGGAAAAATCCTGTTTCCTTCACAATCCTTCCATCGTCAAAAATAACCTTCAAACAAAGAAAGGATCACTCGTTAATGCCTCCAGGGAATTAATGACCCTACTACGCAATAAATTAAAATTTTCTGAAGAATAATTACTCGTAAAACAACTTACTTTGTATTAAAATACAATTTACAGTATTTTTGTGACACTGAATTTTAAAGTAAATATTTTTAGTAATTTTTAGTTTGCATTATCTCTTTATTTTATAATAAAGTAGAGAGACCGTTCACTTTTTAGCTGTACAATAAGCCCATTGTCATGGAACATATGCCTGTGCGAGGATATCGGATATAACAAGGATTAAACTCAGGAAAGTACAGGGTCGATGGTACAGGTAAAGAGTGCAGCGGTCACTGATAAAATTTAAACTTGCGCTATATATAATTCAGACCCAAAGTCCGTAACTTTAGACCACCAGTTGTATCATCTATACAAGGACTGTCTATAAACAGAATTGGTTTTCCATACAAACATCGTACAGCAAACAGCATTAAGTAACAATAACTTTACAGTTTGGCAAAACAAAAATGTATACTGGTATATAAAGCGATAAAAGATCTGGAAAACTACTATTACCTTATAATAAATCTAATAAATAGGTTGCAACGTACAACGATAATCCAAATATATATGTCATACAATATACGATGTGATATAAATATCTGGAAATCGTAGCTACCTTATTCTAATGGTTATATCACTAAGAAAGAACATTAACGATATTGAATAAAACCAAAAAGCTAATATCTTGCTTTATTAAAACTGTAAACTAGAAAATTTGTAATTAGGACTAATGATAAAAAAATATTAATTGCGTCATCCAACAAATGTTGTATGGCAACTAGCAATTTTACATCCATCCCATGTTTGGTAAGCAATAGTATTATACGCTGAATTTTTTATAATGATATGTTAAATTTGTTTTTTTACAATAAAAATATAAATTTAATCTATCAACATACTAGGTGAACAATAAAAATGTGTATTTATCAATGTTAATATATCTTTAGCTGTATTTTAAGCCGATTTAGCACTTTTAAAAGAATCTTTGTACACTTTAAGCTGTAAAACGGAGAATATGACGACATATAATATGTAAATTGAACCGAGCTTACTGATTAAAGTTAAGTTTAGTTTGAACAATTCTAGGCTAAAATTTAATGCACGCACAACGCAAGCAATTCTATGTAAAATTTTTCTACCCAGCTTACAACAATAATATTGCATTGTAACAAGTGGCATTTGATTGAATGGTTGTTAAGGCTTTAGTTACATTTTAACGAGGTCTTTGATCCTAGTTTTTATGGGTGTACTTACGACTTATAATTGAAAGTGATTAGGTCAAGTTGTTTCCTGTTTCCTGTATGGGTGAAGTTACTAGTGTTGTTCATAGTAATGTAGCATTTTTGTTTCATTCTAAATTTCGACGACTCAACGAAAGGTTGATAATCTCAACCGTAGGTACTTTGATGTTAATGAATGCCAAACTCAAGCTGCTGTAATACATTATTCTCAGGTTTTCGTATTATTTTTCTCCTGCGTCGTTTATGTCAGTAAGTTCATCTAAATATTCAACAAAAGAACACATACAATCCCAAAAATAGTACTTTGAGTACGTTTTCATTCAGTCTATTCTTGATAAAAGTTGAAATTTATTTGAATTAGTGTATTCATAACTGAAGAAAATAGAAAGATTATATGAATTGATATTAAAGTTTACCAAAGCTACCTCATTAATTTATGAACATTTGATTTACACTGATATTAAACATGCGTATTCTATCTTCAGTATTAAGTATCCTTTAAACAAATTAAATTTTATTAGCATTTCGTGATACACAATTACATAGACTTTTAAACGCCTTTGACTTTCTTAAATAAATAGCGAAACGTTACGATAAACACATTTTGTAAGTATTTAATTGAACAGTACAACATTTTAATTATTTAATAATTAAAAAAATAATTTAATTTAATTGTATCATTGATATACGTATAGATTTTCTTTAGTAGTAAGACACGACATCGTTTTGGATGCCTAGTATGAGGAATAACGTACGAGTTATAAATGTGTTCTCTCACTCATGTGTTACCTTTCTTTCCTGCTCGGTCATTTTGTGAGGGTTTTGGATGTCTCAGAGCGCTGAAGTATTAGTAAGTTTACAGCTGTTAAATGAATCTATGACCTACGTTCTCCGATAAAATGTAGATTATACTAGGTAGATTAAAGCGATCACAAGAACTGTAGGGATTGTTTGGTATCAGAAGATGAAATAAACTCATCCAAATTTGTAGAGTGAAACAAACAAGAATCAGAACTTAGATTTCTAATCTTATAAAGTATCTTATAAAGCTCTAATACTTATGATTCATACTGACAACTGTTTATGTTGTGTTATGAATTACATATTACAACTCTTATTTGAAAAGTACAGGTCTGGAAAATCTATAGCCATTATAATAAAACTATAAATGAAATATCAGGTGCTAAAAAAATTGTTTTTACATTTTTATTTACTTCTGTGGTAATAAATGTAGCTTTTGTCAAGATTATTGTGTTAATTGCAAGAGAATTATTACGAGCAGTTCTGCCAACAGCGCGTAAATAACGTTGATATAGTAAGAAATCATGTAAACTTGTAGTGTGTGCCTAAATTAAGTTTTATAATCAGACAAAAACATTGTAAATTCAAGATTATATTTAACAGAGTATTTTGCACCATGGGTGTAGTTGACATGCTGTGATTTGTGGGCTTACATAGTTAATGGATTGTTTCGGACCTGCCAGATGGATATGCCGACCATGAAAGGTAAATTATTTGATATACAGTACATGTGTCCTTGTTTCCATAGATTTATAAATTTCGTCTTATTCATGTTTTCATAAGAAAATCAAAATTCATTTTATTTCCTGCTGTTAGCAAAATAAAACTTTAAAACTTTATTTAATATAAAAGTTGCTTTATATCAACATATGTCGAACGTTCATGTAAATAAAATACATGTAAATACCGTATTGATTGTTGTGAGGATCGATTAGGAAGATATCACTGGATTAAGTATTTCATAGTGGGATATCAAATCCCCCAGAAGCGCACGCCTTTGTTAGTTTCGGGATGCGGCTCAACGCATGTTCTTTTTCTTTCTGTAAAAACGTGAGAAAAAGATATAGCTCTGTTTCTGTGAGTATTTCAGGGAATTGCGTAATGAATACAAAGTTGTTTTCCCATTTAAACTATTTTATACATTAGTTACTATCAATAGTTTCTTTCAGATTATTAAATATTGCAGCTTGGGGATAAGAGTTATGAATCATATAGTTGTATTATCAAACGGAAGATTACGGACTTTAATATATTTTGTATCAGACGAAATGATTAAACGGAGCACAACTTCAGGTATTATCAATGTTCATTTATAAAACAATGTTAAAATATAGGCAATTCCAAAGTGAATACGAAAAGTGATAACAGGATAAAAGTTCGTTTCATGATACACTAAATTGATTTGTTTTAGAAATCGAATATATTTTTTCTTCCAGAAACCAATTGAACAGTATTTATTAAACAACACTTCAAAGGCAACGACGATGTTCACTTACGAGTAGATTTTCAAAGTGATGAGGTCAAGAAAGAACTTGTGGCCCTTACTCAGTGCCCTTGAGTTTTTAATAGACTTTGCTTTTAAACTGTAAAATTTCAACGAATAAAGTCGTATTCATGATTATAATTCAATCAAGCAACTTAGGTTTAGATGTGATTATTCTTAACTTGATCCGCTCAAAATACTATAGTAATATAATAACGTTGTATTTTGGTTTAATTACATATATATGAATTTCTATACGAAAGTCTATTTTTACATAATATTCTCTGTCAATAAATGTATATTAATATTATCAGCAAAAATTTACATAGTTATATTTAATTATTCTATAAAATAAAAAGCCTATTATAATTACTAACCCACTAAATGTGCATTCTATTTATTTTTAGAAGATTTAAATTAACTAGGATTTACTAGGATGAAGGTATATTGCCAAATAATTGTTATTTTTAATAATAAAAAGTATCTAATTGAAATTTAATAAATGGGTACATTTATAACTAGTGTAAAATGTTATTTCCAGGATAGAAATATGTGTATATACGGAACAAACTACATTACTGCTGAAAAAAGTTAGTTGCCGAATAATGATAAAGGTTATAATTATACGAATTTCTTACATTTACACAACATTCTAATATTAAATTAAATTGATTACAATGGTCATTGTCCCAGAAACGAACAGTAATAATTTTCCGAAGTACAACTAAACGTTTAGAAGAATCGAGTTAACTTATATTTAAAATGATTAATTCCAAACGACGATTTCATGTACAAACGTCATTATTAATTGTAAAGGAAAACTAGGCATTAAATCCTTATCTGATACACACAAATTTCATCGCTTTTGGAGGATATCAGCAAGAGTATGAGGTCTTCCATCAAAACCAAAAGTTATATTCTCCACGAACTGTTCAATATGTGGGAACGGGAGGATAATCAAGGCCAAAATTTTAAACGTGCATTATTGTATCAGGTGAAAACATTGTGAGGTAAATGTTGAAAATAAAACAGGCTTATTGCAATTTCTTCGTGCTAGCACTCAGAAAAGTTAGCTTAACTTCTTCAAAAACAACCCAAAAAATTAACACCACCCCACGTTCCAAAATTTATTTCAAACATTAAGAGGAGCCACAACTTCGTTCTTTATCAATCTACAGAAACAAGGAAAATATTCTGAAATTATTATAACGTTTCATAAAGTTAAAAAAACCTTATGTGATTCTCCAACGGAAATTGAGGTAATCCCATCAGGAGTAGATTAATAATATTTCAGTTCTTACTAAATATATAATAAATGATTTACATTTAAATTGGGCCGTTTTAAAATTTAATACTATTAATATATTACAACTTTTACAAAGATTCCATTATGCTCTGGTTCTTGTTATGCTGGTTGCAGATTCAATGGACTGTGAATTTTTAGGGCCCTCTAGCCATAAAAAGGATAAGATTATATTGGGATTTAATCCTCATGATTTCAATGTGAATCCCTTGTTATGACAAAAGAGCAGAAAAAAAAATTGGGTAAGAATTTCCCGTGACTATGTGATAAAAATGGATTCCGTTTATCCTTATTTAAACTAAAACTTTAAAAATATAGCTTAATATTAACAAACATTCTATAACAAAATGTTATGTATTTACATCTTGTAATTCTGAAGTGTCTTATTGTATCAGGTGAAAACATTGTGAGGTAAATGTTGAAAATAAAACAGACTTATTGCAATTTCCTCGTGCTAGCGCTCAGAAAAGTTAGCTTAACTTCTTCAAAAATAACCCAAGAAATTCTGTAATAACAATGTAAATTTTGCAAACTCGTTGATAAAACTGAAGGTATTGATGCAGTGACAGATGATGTAATGTTTGAATCTAGCAGGCAAACCACAGTCTGTGATCAACCTATAAATCACTTACCTGAGTATCATTGAGTTTTTTTTCAATGATCTTTTTATGCGTACCATTTTACTGTGACTTTGCAGAGATTTTATAACAAATACATAGAATAATACTAAATGTTAATAATATTGAATAATATTAAATAATTTACAATGTAACAAAATGCAAAACTACGCGTCGCATAAAAGGCTTCGGTTCCTTGCATATTTCAAAATACATTGCTCATTCCATTCACAAAATGTACTGTTGACAGATAATCAGATAGGCAGACACGTACTCGTGTTCAGAAATGAGCTTTCCTCCTTTAAATGACATTCTTCGCTTGTAGTCAGCCAATACCACTTTACTGCATATATGATATACCTCGTGTAGTATTTTATGAACAGTATTGCCTATAAAATAGCAGGTACCTTTTTATAAACAATATTTTCAACTTCAGTTGTCCAGTTGTCTTAGAAATAAGAAGTAAAGTGGTCTTGGAAGATTTTTTATAGTTAGTTCTTTCTGAACATCTTAAAATAAAAGTGTCGCTGAAAGTTTTCCTCTTTAAATTTATTTTGTTTATCTCATATTATCGATTTATTAATTGATTAAACACTTTATTTTGATAGGTGGAGTTAGGACCATTATTTCCTTTCTTTTACTGAGCTTTTAATAATTAATAAATTAAAATATTTTGTTTTTAATTTCAACTTGTGCTTCTTAGTTTATCAATAACAATACCTAGTAAAATACGTGATATTCTCTTTAATACTAAAGTGGGTTTCAGATTATTTTGAGCTCATAAAGAAAAGTAAATGCGAGTTTTCAGTGTATGCATATACACGACCAAATAATGCAGCATTACCTATAACTGATGATCCGAAATGTGGAATTCACTTAGGGGTAGTAGCTAAGATTGTTTTGTTCTGATATTATCCTCTAAAAATGACATTACTTCTCATGATTATCAATGACAACTAGATAATTGTTTCTTAGTGTATAAGGAGGTATAGTAACACTGACCTACCTACAACAATAAAAAGTACATTTTGAATTAGCCTCATTTCTGCTATGCTTATTGCTTCTCTATCCTATTTTGTCCCCTACGGACCATACGAAAAACTCCCTTTTTCTTCTTCTTTTGACGTGTGATCATGTAAATAAATTAAGAAAATTTTATTCGATATAATCCCGCTTACTGAATATTATGCTTCAATTTATTATCTACGTCCAAATTTAAGATTTTGCGATATAATTAATACGCTACACCCGAATCTAACGCAAGTGCTTTTTTATAATGTTTAGAAAACAACACTTTTATGATATATTACATTTTAAACACTAAATATCTCCTATCACATACATTTGTATATATTTTTGTAACATTCCATGCGCAGCTATCTTTAAAGCTTCTGGAAGGGTACCAAAGGCAACATCCACAATGATATTGAACTAAGCCTTAGCATACGACAGTTAATTACAGTCCTGCCTTACCATACTGACCCAGCATTTTGTGAGTAAAACGTGTCACTTGGAAAAATTATAATAATTATTTCATACCGAGGAATATTTAATGATCCTGGTTTTAAACTTTATATTATACTGGCTTTCATAAATTTTGAGTTTATATGAGGAAGTGTTTAAATAGTTTAACATTTCACCACATCCGACTATTAATGAGGTAATGAAGTTTGGATTTGCTCTAGAAGCGAGCGTCTATTTCCAGTGCTGAGAACCTGTTCTAAGTCTCGAGAACAGGAGGATAGGTCAGAGATCCATACACTTTTACTCTTGTGTCATGGTGACACACAATAAAGCATCCTTAATTGAAACTATTGGTTTTTCCTCCATTTTATAAAAAAAATTAGGAGAGTCTTTTTTACTAAATTATAAGTTAAAAAAATATATAACTCATAAAATAAAAAGGAATTGTCACCTAAAATAAGAAAGATAAAACACTCTAGTTTGTATCTATACTGTAATCCTAATGAAATGAAGTAATCACATTTCGAAAGAGAATGGTTAAAAGCAGTTTTTAAATACCCATGTTCATTAAGAGAATGGGGTTTACTTTGTTGCTTGTAAATTTTATTTCTGAGAGATATTATATTTAACAGCGTTCTCATCTGTAAACTGCCATATGTATGTTCAGTTTATCAATTCTCTTTTATGTGCATCATTCTAGCAAATGTTTTCAGGTATATCTTGAAAATTGTAGACTATATTGAATAACGATAAGCTATATTTTCTTAAACAATGACTATAATTATACTGACGATTCATTTTTGTGGGTTGTTTTACTAACACCTTAATTGTACTTGTTTAGCAATGGAAGGTTACATAAACCAATAACATAAAAAATATTTCTTGTTTTTATTTGTTTGTTTGTTGTGTTTTTGTTTTGTGTACTATTACACATCAAATACACATTCAAACTACATTTACAATGACTGATATCCTTCCATTTGTATGAATAGAACGATACTCATTGTGTAGAGGAAATTAACTAATTCTGGCGATCTGAGGCGAACCTGATTGAATCACACTTTCATTGTGAAATATATCTGACGTCATTTAATCAACACTTTATTATGCAATTTTTACGTCAAATTGCGCCTGGCCGTATGCAGTATACAAATTTAATGATTTAGAATGGTTGTCTCATTTTATATTGAACTGGTATGTTATTATTGAATCAGAATATGAAGACTTTATTTGTAGACTTTTAACATGATATTAACAATAGCAATCTAAACCACTAGAATATTTTTTATTTGATCTTGAGAAGGTTCTTAAGAAAATATAAATTATAATATACTGGCTAATATTTAAATATCTGTCCCCCACCCTAGTTGTTGGAGTATATAATGCCATTATAGCTGATATTAAAAGAAGGTAAAAGTATGAACCTGAAAACGGATGAATCAATCGTTTTTACTAAAAAAGTGTTCTTATTTCTTGAAATAAGGGTAATTAGTCCGGATAAATAAGATTTTTATCGTACTTGTTATATTGTATAAATATTCATTTATACCGTAACAATCAAGTTTTTACAACTTTACGTGTTAAGGATTATGTATATGTTTTTCGTATTTAAATTAATCTTATATTGATAGTATTTTCTTTTTAACCTTACGTTTACTCCGTTACTTTGGACTTAATAAATGTGTATATTGAACTGTGATTAATACAGTTCTCCACTATTTACTAACTTTAGCTTTTTATTGTATTTGTTATGTTTCAATGTAAAAAATGTGTAGCTTAATCGGGGAATAAAATAAGTAAGTAAACCAAGGAAGCATATCCACAGGGGGATTTCTATCTTTGATAGATTGTAGACCTATACAAATGAATATTATGTATTGCTTTCTTGGTTTTGGACATACACATTTCACTTTGATCTCTCCCAGTGGGTACAATTATCTAAGGCAGGAATTTTACGATCAGTGTGTGATAAACATTCATATAACACAATGTTAAAATAAATATAGAGGTTTAATCCTGAAATAACATTTTTTTAAATAAACCATAAAGCTTAACTTTTAATTCTTACTAACATAGTTTCTTGAAATCGTATATTCCATTACCACATCACCGAATGATTACTTTTAGATTTTTGGAAAACGATTTTCCACTTATTGTTGTTAAAGCTAAAAGAAGTACCGATTGACTTTAATAGTATTCCCTTTTTCAGATATTATTTAATGACTAACTTTAAATACAGTCAGATGTACTAGTACTGGAAATAGTCTGTGCGCTTTGTGCTTCCAAAAAGACACAAAGGAATATAAAACTAGTGATAGGTTAGTATTAATATTACATATTATATATACATACCTATTGTCTTCTTGTAGTTTCACATAGCCATATGAATTTAAACTATTTTGCTTACTTCATTTCTCGATGAATATAAGTTTTTATAGTAAATAAACAAATGAATAAACCTTACTAAACTAAATATGAGTTTAAAGTTGGATAAGATCTAAATATACTATATTGTTTATTTTTATGTTTTATATGTTAGGTTTCAAAACTAATATCAAAATAATAAATGGATATTTGTAATTATAAATGGTCTATATTTATTGAATATACTTTATAAAACACTTTAATTTAATTTATAAGATCAATACTAAATTGCAACAGATATATCTCCATGTACAATCAAAATTCCTGTAACATTTACAAATATTTAAATAATAATCTGAGGTGCAAATATTTCAGTTTAGATTTAACTAGACTACAATCGTTTTCGCATTTTCCCTTTATATTATGGGCATATGTCTATACGTGTAAGCATTCAAGTTTCCAAAAACATGACTAGAGTTTGTGTGGGCTGATCCATTGGACCTGGAATACAGATGTATTTGACGAATACTTATATTTCTTCCTTACTGTTACTCAAATATAGGGTGATTATTTAAAAACAAATTTATGAATTTTAATTACATATTTTCAAACCGATTTCAATGATTTCTTATACTCAATTACTCGTTTTCAATACAAGTCACACATTTCATGAGGAATGGGTGTATCACTTACAGTCGATATTCCCTTACCGTATTTCTGTGATAATTTTAAAAATAAAATTAAAAGTCAAGCTTACATTTAATGTAGTAAATAAAACATACATTTATTACAATTTAAGAACTTCTACTGAAATTTTGCAATTTTACTTTTTTATGTAACTCCCTTTCTTACTTCAGTTTAATTAAAAGCCCTTTACTGACTTAAATCACCTAACGACGAAACTTATGTATTCTATATTATTTGCAATTTTGTAGTTTATAAACTTTTAGTTGCTATTATATAACGAACAGATGAAAGTGTATGGCAGTAATGTAATAATGAATTGGGTAATTGATTTCGAGTAACGTTTTCACGGAAAATTAATCACTGTCAAGGTGTATTATTGTAGTCACGGAATATAAGGCAAACAATACATTGTCGGGATTGAAATGTGTCAAATGTTACGTAACAACATCAATCATCATCATTCGTGTATTGTGGCCGATACGAGAAGTGAATGATTACTGCGTTACATATATATCGCAGTTGCTGGTTCAAGTTTCTTTTAATATAATAACCATCTCATTTTATTACATATTAAATTTATAAATACTAGCTACGAGTATTTAAAACTAGTTTTATTGGAAAACTAATGACAAGATCTTTTGTATATAAACTGTTATAACCTGTTCAGGAACAAAAAAGGATCTAGAATTAAGTATTTCATAACATTGCCTTCAATAAGGAGCAAACTATTTTTATTAATCATTGTTTGAATGGAATAAATAAATATGGCTTAATAATCGACAACCATAAATCAAATGGTTGACGAAGATTAATTGAACGGTAAAAACTATTTATTTTGTAATGTGTATTATATATTGCCAAATTTCACAACTGATGTTAGTTACAGAGATATGTTAACAAACCATATGTGCTATAAAACAATCTTAACGGTATTTATGAACATTGCTTCCGGAGCTTACTAATAAAAAGTTATGACAATTAAGTTTGAATTGAATGACAAACAGAAATATTACAAATTTATATAAACTTTTTCTTGAAGTAAATCTTAGCATTTATAATATAATAAAAAATGTAAGATAAAAAGTGAATGTAACTGACGGTTAGCTGAAATTTATTAATAAAGTAAATTTAATCCTTAAGGTGATAAAATCTGTATAGATTAATCTATTTTCATATAAATTCCTAATTGTATCTATAATTTAATTTTAATACACTATGACTGCACCGATTTGAAAAATTATTAAATTATCTCCCAAATCTTAAAAAAAGCTTTTTTATGTTATTGTTGTACATGCATTAACGTAATTGTAATTTTTTGGATAAACCTTCCTACCATCAGTACCAACTCTACATCAGATTATAATACTATTCTATGACATATAGATACAACTTAAACCCTTTTACCAAATATACAAATTAGAAAATATTTAGTTCGGATTCCTTAGCTTTCTCTACTTACACTTACTCTCCTATCTAATAACAATGTAGAAAGACTTTGCAACATATGTGGTAACAGGCTTCGCTGAGGACGCATGAAAAATGCATATATGTAACTCATTATATTCTCAAGATACTCTATGGACAGATTACGGAAGCACATCAAAACAAAAGAGATATTTAATCTAAAGTTACCCATCCTAGTATTCATTCTCGTAGAAAAAGTTATTATACTACAGATAGGAACCTATCTTATACTTGTATTTCACTAGAAGAGCCTAAGAATTAAATACTTATTAAAGGTGCCCTTAAGTCCTTACTACAAAATCTTACACTAATCAACCAAATATAGATCTTGACACTATTCTGTACACTAATAATATAATTACACTACAAATACGATACTATCTTATCCTTGTATTTCACTATAACAGGCTAAGACATTAAATACTTATCTACACATTAAGACCTCACGGCCTTACTACAAAATCTTACGCTGATAAACTATATATAGATCTTGACACTATTCTATATATTAATGTACACAATCCCTTCAATAATATTTAGATATACACTATATTACAACTGTATATATCCGGAACACATCCCTACAGATGATCATTATATTGTTAAAAAATACATATCACATTATCCTACTATATAGAAAAGGTCTCGTTACTGTACTGCAGACAGATGCTGACACTACTGTACTTACAGATACTCTGCTGTACTATATCTAATAGTAATGCACCTAATAATTGTCATTTCTCCCAGGGGCTGGTTACTCGTAACCAGACGGGCTTGGCGACCCCGGGTTCCCCGAGCAAGTGGTCAGTATAGAACCAGGCATTATGCGTCCCAGGATAAAGCTGTGCAGACTATCAGCGCAGCCCATGTACTGACTGCGCTGTGGGTGCTACAGACAGGGAGAAGCGTCCCTGGTCAGTAGAGTTAGTACATTTCCACCTTAAAGCGTATATGCACTGATTGATACTAGCTTGAAGTGGTTTACCCGCAAAACGCACATGATTACCCCGCATGGGTGAAACAGGGATCTAGGTGGACGTGGTGTGCTGGTGACTGAGGACAAGGTCTGCCTGCGGGATTCTGGATCCAACACTTCACTTTGCTATCACTAAACCCTGGATGTACTGCGGTTGAGACTTGGCCCATCTTAACCAGGGGGCCCCCCGTTTGGCTCAGTCAGCGGTGGAGGTGTTGGGCAAGGGGCTTTCAATTCTGATATCCTACTGAACTCTCCAAGGCCGCTATACTTGGTCAGTGTTGCGGCTAAAGAAGGCAAGGGACGGTAGGATGGATTGGAGGTTCCTATGGAGTCGTAGGGGAGCGGGAGGCGGAATGCTGGCCTGCTGGGTAGGACCCACTGGCCGGTCGCTGGCTTATGCCCCGGCTGTGGTTCGGGAACGAGCCCCTGCACCTGAATGGGGATAAATGCCTCAATAAACATAATGTATGGTAAATCTGGACCATCTTCGACAAAGGAAAAGAAGGAAGGACAAGGAACGCCGGTTCTGGCGGGTTCCATGCCTTTTGGGAAGAGCTCGAAAACCATTCGTTCTCCACCTCAAGGTGCTTTTTCGGGAGCTCAATCGGCTAGGTCATCAACGTCCGAAGAAAAAGACACGCTCATGGAGATTGCTGAAAGCACGTTCAATAAGGACGGTACACTTCTCAATGAGAAGCTACATGGGAAAGATAACAGGGAGAGTACGAATGTGACGGAGCAGCCTAAGAGTCTTGCGAGAGCAGTCTCCAATTTAGAATCTCTTAGGCAATTGGCTGACACGGCAAACACTGAAGAGGAACAGGGCCTCAAAGCCATTGAAGAAGTCCTGAAAGAATTTGAAGCCGTTATGAAGACGAACCATCGAGACCCCACTGTAATTAAGAGTGGCGTGGCGAAGATCAGGGAGTCTTTGTCCGGAATCCACACGAGCCGGAAGCAGCGTAGTGAGGCAGTCACCACGGAACGAGAATTGGTCGGCTCCACTACCTCTCCAGTCGAGATGAGGAGTGGTAAGAGGAAGAGGGCAATGCCAGGTGAAGTTGCAAGACTGGAGGTCAACTTGCCTCCTCTAACGATAAGTGACCCGGTGGGGAGTGACACGCCGGCTAGGGCTAGTCCTGAGCCGGTCACCCCACACCTGAAAAAGGGCCCATCTAACGCCGAACGGGTCCACTCAGAGGAGCAACTCTGGCAAGAAGACCGTCAGAATAGGAAGAAAAGGCTTAGAAAATAAAAGCAAGCTGCGAAGACCGTAAAGAAGAATTCCGAGGCTGTGCAGAAACAGGCAGCTCCTGCCGCCTCCTCTGCAACGGCAAAGCTGAGGAAAGAAGAGAGGAGGAAGACGCGTCCGGATGCAGTCCTCATTCGACCAACCACTGGTAAGTCGTATGCGGACCTGCTAAAGGACATCCGTTCAAAGATAAAGCCGGAGGACTCGGGGGCGGAAGTCAGGGCTATTCGTCCGACCCGCACCGGCGGTCTTCTGGTGGAGCTCGGGTCGAAGACCACAGACAAAGACGGGTTCAGCTCGGCTTTGAAGACGGCCATTGGCGAGAGCGGCATTGTCAGTGTTTTAGAGCCTAGAGCCTCGATAGAGATCCGAGACCTGGACAGTCTCTCTACGGCGGAGGAGGTTCAGGAGGCTGTTGAAAGGGAGCTCGGTGCTAGCGCAGGGGTGGTCAAGGTGTTCCTGACACAACCAAACAGAAGGGAGCAGAAACTCGCAGTTGTCTCTCTGTCTGAGCGGGGAGTTAATCAGCTGCTGAGGACTTCAAAAATCAAAATTGGGTGGGTCAATTGCAGGATTCGTCGAAGGGTGGAAGTGACCAGATGCTTCAGATGTTTCGGCTACGGCCATCTGCAGACGGACTGCAAGGGACCCGACAGGAAGGCATTGAACCTTTGCCTGAAGTGCGGGGAGAGCGGACACAAGCGAGATACCTGTGCTGCTAAAGCAAAGTGCTTTCTGTGTGCTAACGAAGATCAGGACACCGTTGACACCAAGCACACTCCTGGCTCGAGAACCTGTCTCACGTTTTGCGTGTCCTCCAAGGCAATCTCCATCGTAGTCGAGTAGCTAACGATCTTCTTTCCCAGCTTATTCTGGAAAAACAGATCGATCTGCTCATCTTAAGCGAGCACTATCGTGACCGGGTTGGACCCAACTGGTTTCCGGACTATCTGGGAACCACTGCCATCTGGGTCCCGAATACCAACGTGTTGGTTAAAGGTCACGGTAGGAGCAGAGGAATTGTATGGGTAAATGCCAGCGACGCAATTTTTGTGAGCTGCTAATTCTCACCTAATGTTAACATAGCAGATTTCCAGAATCAGCTGAATGACCTAGAGGATATTATCTTGACACTAGGTAACAGTAGGATAATCTTAGCTGGAGACTTCAACGCCAAGTCTGTAGAGTGGGGCATGCCTGCGACGGATGTAAGGGGTTTCCGGATTTTGGAGATGGCAGCCCGGACCGGTCTAGTGGTCTCTAATGTGGGGAGTGCACCCACTTTCAGAAGACCAGGTTACTGACAGACCATCCCCAAAGTCACTTTTTCGTCGGAGGGACTCGCAGGAAGAATCACGGACTGGAGGGTGATCGAGAATTATACCGGTTCCGATCATCAGTACATCACCTTCAGTCTTATCGGAAGCAGACTGAGCCGAATCGTACCAACTCGGGCTTCAGGCTAGAATGTTTCTAGGCTCAGTGCTGAATCCTTGTCCTTGGCGATTGACGAGGGCAAGGAGACAGTTCTCTCTTTAGCGGGTAGTACCACAAACATTGTTGCCGCCACTATGAGTCTCATTGCGCGCGGTTGTGACGCCGCAATGCCACGGAAAAGATCCTTGGGGAGAAACAGACGCTCGGCTTACTGGTGGACGGAGGATATCGCCAATCGACGGAGAGTTTGTTTGAGGCTTAGACGGAAGGTCACCCGGGGAAGAAGGAGGGGGGGTCTGGTTCCCGAAGCTCTAATGCAAGAGTACAGAGATGCCCGTAGAGGTCTCAGGCAGGCGATCATGGTGAGCAAGGAACTCAAGGACGATCTAAACGCCGATCCTTGGGGACTTGGCTACCAAATCGTCATGCGACGGCTAGGTGCCCAATCTGCTAGCCCTAACATGAGCGCAGCCGAACTGGAGGTAATAGTTGATGCTCTGTTTCCGTCTCACCAGATTAGGCCGGAGGAGCATATCGCAGTTCGTCCCGAAGAGGTACCTCCGTTCACTGAACTAGAGCTGAAAAGCGCCATCGCTTCGATGCGCTGTAGGAAGGCTCCCTGGCCCGATGGAATCCCAGTGGAAGTGCTTAGAGTAGTGGCTAGTGGTTCACCGCAGCTGCTGCTTAATATGTATAACCGCTGCCTGCTGGAAGGCGTGTTCCCTCCTCGTTGGAAGATCCAGCGCCTGGTGTTGGTCAGCAAGGGAAATGGAGACCCCACAAGCCCGTCCGCATACAGACCCCTCTGCATGCTGGACACAGCGGGAAAATTCCTCGAGCGTTTGATTAAACCTAGGCTGATCCAGGCTGTAGAAGCGGCGGGAGGACTTTCTGACCGCCAATTCGGTTTCCGCGCGGGTCGTTCTACGATTGGTGCTGTAGGTGAGGTTGTCAAAGCGTTCGAGTCAGTACAGCAGGGAGACCATCGGTACCGCAAACTGGTAATGCTGGTAACACTGGACGTAAGGAACGCCTTTAACTCAGCCAGTTGGGCTGACATGCTCGGTGCCCTACAGTCCACGTTTTTCATTCCACCGTATCTCTTGAGGCTGCTAAATAACTACCTTAGGGATCGGAAACTGGTCTTTGGAACGTTGGACGGACCTCGTAGTAGGGAAGTGACGGCAGGTGCTGCCCAAGGCTCGATTCTTGACCCAGACCTGTGGAACATCATGTACGACGGGGTTCTTCGTATGGAGATGCCGCACGACACCTTCCTCGTAGGTTATGCAGATGACATTGCCGTAGTCATAACCGCGAGAGAGTTGGATGAGGCCCAGAGATTGCTAAGTCTAGCTCTGAGGCGAATACTCTGTTGGATGGGTGAGCATGGACTGTCTTTGGCCACCGAGAAGACAGAGATCGTGCTTCTCACCAGGAGGAGGATAGATCCCGTCGTGCAGGTAAACGTCAACACGGAACTCATCGATACCAAACGCTGCGTCAAGTATCTAGGAGTGAGAATGGATTCCCGTATGACATTCTGGGACCACATCGCCTGTGCGGCCGAGAAAGGTGAAAAGATTGTGGCCAATCTGAGTAGGCTCATGACCAACATCGGTGGACCCGCAGAGACTAAGCGCCGAGTCCTCATGTCCGTGACGAACTCGGTTATCCTCTACGGTTGCGAGATATGGGCGGATGCCTTGCGGCAGAAGCGTTACAGGAAGAAGGTGCAGAGGAGAGGAGCTCTCCGGATTTCATCTGCCTATCGTACCGTTTCGGAGCCGGCCGTCCTTGTGATTGCGGGGGTAATTCCCATCGATCTTCTTGCTCTTGAGCGGAAGCGTGTATACGATGGGAATGGCACTGTCAGCCGTGCTACTGCCCGTTCGCATACAATGGATGAGTGGCAAACTCGATGGGAGACGGAGAATCGAGGACGTTGGTATTTTAGGCTCATAGGTGATCTGAGGGGATGGACCGAAAGATAGCATGGAGAGGTAGACTTCTACCTTACCCAGCTTCTCACTGGGCACGGTTGTTTCGGCTTCTACCTTAACAGAATGGGGAAGATCCCGAGTCCGGAATGCCAGTACGGGGATTTGGATGGGGACGATGCCCTGCACACCTTCTTCAAATGTAGAAGGTGGGAAACGGAGAGAAGGGAGCTGGAGGCAGCTATCGGTCATGTTTCGCCGGAGACTCTTATAGAAAAGATGTTGTCCAGTCCCGAATCGTGGAACGCTGTCGCTGCGTTCTGCAAGAGGGTGCTAAGGCAAAAAAGAAGAGAGCAGCTATAAAGCACCAGAATAGCTCATGCTGGTGGATTTTAGAATGAAGTAATGCCCATTGGGCGAACGATGGCACCCTCTTGAAGTAGTTGCAGAGATGCGTTCCCGAGAGGGTTTCCAATGCCTGGACCGGTAGGTTTTTAGTGGGTGAGAGTCCCACACACCAGGGCGAACACCTGTCCCTGACGGTGCATAATGCATTTTCCTATCGTAAAAAAAAATAAATAAATAAATAAAAAAAATAATTGTCATTAGAATAAATTATCATTGAATCTAAATTATGAAACAAGTTTTTGATGGAAAGGTTTTATGCAATGTCGGTATTTGATTAACAAACATTTATTAATTAGTTTGGCGGAGTGTCCAAAAAATATATTCAAACTATCAAAAACTATTTATTCAAATTTACTATTTTTTAGTTTGCAGGAAATATGTTTAAAAGTCTTTTCGATAAAAGGCAAGAAAATTTTTAAACTTATATAAAAGAAATAACGTATTTCTTTAACATGTGAAAGTGCATTAAATTATTTTGTGTAACATATATATTAAATTTTTATTTTATAAGATAGAAATTTAATAAAATATACTCTCAGTTAAAAGAGAAGAATAGAGAGTTTTATGATTTATAATGTAAAATAATTATTACGAATAATTAATCTAATAACGTCAGATTAATAGTTATCGCACCTGGTTAACAATAATAATCGGAAATGGTGCCAGTAAGTCTCATGTCGTTTCAAACTTAAATCAAGTGAAACAAACTGACAAACGTACATCTCATTAACATTTTAATTTAACTCACACGTGAAAATTTACCTCCATTAAAATCATAATAAATATCGTAATACTTTTGTCTGACATTATTTATTGTAACGTAATTAGCAGTTTTTGTTATTCGTCCATTTTATTGACACGCACAATGCTGATTACCAGCTGAGCGTTAATTACCTAGTTACCACAGTTAATTACGTTGATTCGCATTACATTCGTTGTTGAATGATGTAATGCATTTATTTTTAAAATAGCAATTACAATCGGTGGTGTGTATCAATAAATGTTTGAAAAATTTACCCTATCAGTACATATACGGATAAGTTTTATTAATCAAATCTGAGTTCCCCATACAAGAGTCAATACAAAATTATTACTAGTTTTGTAACATAGTTGACAGCTGTCAGCTTTTAGATAAAACGATGCCAAGGTACGTGTTTCAGTTAATTTCCTTATTCATTATTTTTATAGGAATCAGGATGTTCCAAACATTTGCCATCGTTCTGTGAAACAATGCAACAACGGCAAATGCCCGGAAAAACTCTTATTTCGTTCACAATCCTACCATCGACAAAAACAAACTTTAAACAAAGTATCTTTAAAATTGAATACTAGTATGAAGAAGACTCCTTAAAAAAAATCTTCCTACTACTGTGTATTTTTATGAAGTTCTTATTGCTCCTAGTACCCCTTTAATGATAAATTAATACCTATCATGATTCTATGTGTAACGATGTTAATCACAGAGATGATATATATATATATATATATATATATATATATATATATATATATATAATTACCCATATTGATCTGAATTTGTTCGTTACCACTTAGCAGTTAGCGTGCAGTTTAACAAAGCAACTAATGACGTTTGTTACATTCAAATGGAACCTAATGCTGCATCATAGAACAGGTGTTACATTAAATAGTCCACAACAAACCATTGTGGATGGTTTGACTTATTTTTTCTGTATTACCTTAACCAATAAAGCCTTAAATGTACAAGTAAATTTAATATCATATCCTTCATATTATCAATGAAGTCTGTAAGAAATAGATGTTGAAATCTTAATACCAGTTCTATCCAAAATCTTACCGTCACTAAACATTATTAGAATCAAATTCTACCTCTACGTTCTGTTGTTCCATTACTGTATTTTCAGCTCCTTCTTCTATAGAATCTTTAATGCCTTGTAGGGTGATTTAATAAATTCCTTTACACAATTTTCTGGAGTTACACGCTAAATTGTGTAGAAGTGCATGAAATTTCTATTAGTGAGCCGGTTCAATACCTATATCTCCCCGGCTCATGTGTGTTTTATATAGTGTATGTGTGGGTGGTTTATTGGCTGCAGAGACCATTGACCATTTGAAGGCGTTTGGCCTTTCCGGCAGAGTGGTGAAAAGACTCCGAGCCGTGGTGTACAAGTTAGGAGTAGCTCCAATTTAAAATTTTGTTTAACTAAGTGTTTATTTTGTTTTTGCTGAGCTGTTCTCCTTCTGACATGTGCGGCTAAGTTTACGGCCCCTCACTGATGAGTAAGTTTTGCTTTCTTTTAAATTTTAGTGATTATTTTTATTTTTCAAACTGTGAAGGTTAAGAGCACATGGTTTTCCAAATTGTAGTTTTGCCTTTTATTAAA
The DNA here is from genome assembly GCF_021130785.1 of Homalodisca vitripennis. Classification (NCBI taxonomy): domain Eukaryota; kingdom Metazoa; phylum Arthropoda; class Insecta; order Hemiptera; family Cicadellidae; genus Homalodisca; species Homalodisca vitripennis. The sequence continues at coordinate 68,360,645 of NC_060213.1, forward strand.
TTTTAGTACTTCTGGCTGTTAACTAATTTTTTAATTGGCTTTCAATTTATTTCTCTTACACTTTTATTAGTTTTCACCCTTTCTATTCGGCTTAAATTAATTTTCTGTCTCTCAGTGAGGACCAGTCCTAGGCTATATGTTACAGTTCATTTTTATTCTGCAGCCAATATTGTTTGTTATGTGTCACTTGTTATGTAGTTTTTGTAAACAAACCCAGAGAGACTGCTGAAGGTTCGTTTTACTAAATTTTTAAGCCTTTCTGAGAGATGTAACGTTCTTCGGGTCTTTTAGCCCATAACTCCCCCTTATAGCCTACTTGGTTAATTTAAGGCCTTCTGCCATCAAATTTTAAATTTAGATTCCTGTTAATAGGCTGCTACTTATGGCCATAATTTTTTTTTCTAATAATTTAATTTTTTTTTTACCAAGAGTAAAACGCTTAAATTTTTGTTCTGTGACAGAGGGGATTTTCATACTAACTTTCTTTGGGGTTGTTGTTTTGAGTTTGGAATTTTATTTTAAGTGCAGTAGGCCCTTCCCCTGCTTTTCACCCATTTTGAGCCAATTCTGTCAATAAATGCCTGTTTTAAAAATGTTTGAACCAAATTGTTACGTATGGTAGGCTACTGCGTATACCTCAAATAAATTCCTTTATAACTTATTGTTTTAGTCTTTTAAATGGAATATCTTGTTTATTTATTGTTTTCTAATGTTACCAGCTTCTATATTAAGGTTTATTTTAATTTTTATCAGTAATTGATTGGTCTGTGATATTTTGAAATTTTGGTAATTTAACTTAACTTAAAATTCTTGATAGATAACTTTTGGCAACTTTACTTTTATTAAAATCTATATTGTTTGGCAACTATTTATTAATTATTATTAACTTTAAAAGGGTACTAGGCTGAAACCTGGTTTCAGGGTCCAAGAGATGAATTGTTTCCTCCTGTCATCTCTCCATCATGCGTGGTCGCAGAGAACCTTCGCTTTTGCGCTCTGCTGAAGGAGGGCCACCATGATGGACATTTCTTCTAGTCAACACCCTGCTTCTAGTCTTCTGTGATACCCTGCTTATATTCTTTATTTATTTGTTATTGTTGCCATTTATATAGTTTATATTTTGTTATTTAATTTTAAGTTAGTTTTAGATATATTTAGTTATTTCTTGGATTTCATTAGGAGCCCGCCCTTAGCCGAAGGATACCGGGTGAAATTGGCATTTCTTGTTTCAAATTATGGCGTTTCTAATTTTTGTATGCAGGTGCACCTGACAAGGATTGTTTGAGGTATGTACTACTGCAGGCACTTTTTATTTTTTTTTATTTATAGTATTTATACATAGATATTTCTATTGACTGGATAGGCCTATGTTTGTCTTAGTGAATGAACCTGAGTATATTGACCACGGTGTTCTTATTTTACCTAGTTGGTTTTGATCCAGCATCCCGTTCGCCGCCATGGGCGCGCGCTTCCCTGATGTTTGCTGTGGGTGTGCGAGCGGCGATGTAACGGTTTCAATGGTAGCAGAGCGTGGTTAGCTGCTCTCTCAGCTGTCTCTCAGTTCTGGTTTTGTTTGTTGGTGTAGGTTAGTGTTAGGTAGGGGGAGGTTAGAATACACAACTTTTTTTCATTAGGAGCTCGCCCTAGCACAGGATACCGGGTGGAATTGGTTTAGTGTCTTGCTTCCTGCAGACTTACCCTTTGCAGGGAGCAAGGGACTCTAAATTGCTTAACCGCTAAATTTATCTAACTGTACTCTACTTCTCCCCTATCAATGTGTTGTTTTGTTATATTTATTGCTTCTGTGTTTGTAGGTTGTGGTTAGTGTATATTTGCAGGTTATCCTTCTATTAGGTAGCGGGTATTAAGTTCTTCACTTGGACCTCGTCAGTGTAAGCCTTTTGTGAGTTGAGTCCACTTAGGTTACTAAGTAATTGTTGCGTACGCTTTGTTGTTTATTGTGGTATTTATTTGTCTTAATTGTTTGGTATGGCGTTAAGCCCGAGTTGGTTTTTGAGGTCCTGGCGAGAGGACAGAAGCCCGAGGGAGATGTGAGGGCATTAAGAGCTCAATTACGGGCTTGTATAGCGTTGGACCGCAGCTGGAATGCAGAGTTCCAAATTAACACAGAATTTGAGTTTTGTAAAACCCGAATGGAGGAATTAGAAGACGATATTAATTTTGAGTCACTTCCCATGTCCGGGTCAGCAAAGGCTAGATTGGCATATCAGCTTTTACATTGGCGTGACAGAATAGTTTTACTTATGTCAGCTCCTAGTTTAAACTCTGATATTAAAAGTTGGGCTTTTTCGGCCAGTAACAAATTAAAACAAGCCTTAGATGGTTTGAGTGAGGTGCGCTCGGTGAAAGAGAAGGGGGTACTATTTACCGCTGTCACTCCAACGGAGGTTCCCACTACTATTACTTTTGCTAACCATCCACCGGCTCTTTCTTTCGAGCCTCCCAGAGTTACTATGTCTCCGATGGGTAGTGGCCCTCCTGAAGCGGCTGGTGAGGCATCATCTATAGTTGTGCCTTCCTTTTCTAGCTTTGGCAAACTGCCCCATCCTTTGGGGAGTGTTTTACAACACTTCCCCAGAGTTGATGGGCTTGACACTAATTTACTTATCCATTTCCTTCTGGAAGTTTTTAAGCTAAGAGCATTTCCTGGTATGACAGATGCCATGCTTATGCAGATTTTAGCGCAGTTTTCCTTAAGGCCGCTTTTTGATCGCCTTCTAGACTGCCTTAAGAGAGGTGCCACCTTTGACCAGTTCCACGCCGAGATCTTGGAGTTCTTTGTACCTGCTCGGGTTAGGGAGCGCTTGCGGGTGGAACGCGTTTACCGTCCTCAGGCACCAGACGAGACGTTGATCCATTTTGTCGGGGAGATACGGGATGTAGCCCGGGTGTTGCGCTTGAGCTTGAGCGAAACGGAGTTGGTGAGCCTTATTTTGGAGGGCATTAAACCTGAAGAACGCTCCCGTTTGATTTTTTGTAGCCGTCCCGCATCTTTTGCGGATTTGGACCGCCTCTCCATCATCTCTAGAGGGGTTCAGGATGCGGATGATCAAAGGGAGGCCATGTCGAGGCATCTTCCTCACTTGCCTCCGGGGCCGGTCCATGCTCCGGTGCAGTCTGAGCCAGCAGCTGCTCCTTCCCGTAGGCAGCCTCCTACCTGTTATGGCTGCAAGCAAGTGGGACATATTAGACCGTTTTGTCCACTTAATAAAAAAAAAACTAGTAAGCTTGCGGACGAGTAAGCCCGACTCGTGCCGTAAAGGTAATTTTGAGGGCAAATATGTACCTAATTTTGATGGTAAAAGGGTAGCTGGTTTAATACAGAACAGAAATAAAACAGAAAGAAATAGACTTGGGGACAGTTATCATCGTTGGCCGAGAGGGGAGGTTGCTGCTCTGGCTGCGCAGGGAGTAAGGGCTGCCCGCTTAACCTACCCACAACTGGATGTGCTTGTGGGGAATGTGGTGCAGAAGGCCCTGGTTGATTCTGGGTCAGCACGCAGCCTGATTTCTTTGTCGTTTTTTGAAGATCTAAAATCCTCTGGGCTAATACGGCAGGTTGAGCCTAGTTCACTTATCTGCTGGACTGCTTCACGCACACCTTTACCTATTATCTGTAGTGCCCAGATTCACATCAAAATTAATTATTTCTCTTGGGATTGGAGCTTTTTGGTGGCTAAGGACCTGACTTTTCCTTTCATCTTGGGAGCAGATTTTATCGGAAAAACTGGCATGATTTTGGATTTGGCCTCCAGTCATGTTTTCTTTTCTTTCGCCAGGCGGGTGCTCGTTCCCTTTTCAGATGTCGAGTCTCGTGGGACTGCTGCCTTAGAGATGGAAGATAAGAGCTTGACTCCTCCTGACCAACTAGGACATCTTACGCCGAAAGAGGCTGAGGACATAAGGCAGATTTGTTCCAGTTTTCCTGAAGTCCTAACTGACAAACTGGGCACGACCAATCTCTTGGAATACGAGATTCGTCTTACAGACACCCGTTCTGTACGTTACCATCCATATAAGCTTGCTCCGCCCAAGATGGAAATTCTGAGAAATATGATTGATGATTTACTTAAGAGTGGGGTAATCGAGCCGTCTTGCTCAAATTTTTCCAGTCCAGCGTTTCTAGTGCCGAAACCTAATGGGAAGTCCAGATTGGTCCTGGATTATCGAAAGCTCAATGCTCAGATAGAAATTGACTCCGTGCCTCTCCCCGATTTGCATTCTGCTTTCGACTGGTTTGGTAAGGCCAAGTATTTCTCCATTTTTGATCTTAATCAGGCATATAATCAGATTCCTCTAAAACACGAGTCTCGACCTCTCACTGCCTTTTGTGTGCCTTGGAATTTGTACCAGTTCACCCGAGTGCCAATGGGCTTGGCTGTGGGGGCCCAGACACTCACCAGACTCCTGGATTCTATCTTTCATGATGTCAGATTTAAGTTCGTGTTCAACTATCTGGATGACCTGCTTGTGTACAGTGAGAGTTATGAGGAGAACTTGACTCATCTAGAGGAAGTTCTAACTAGGCTGCGAGAGTCTGGCCTTACCGTCAATCCTGAAAAGGTGAGTTTTGCTCAGCCTGAAATATCGTTTCTGGGTCATCTTGTCTCTTCTCGAGGTGTTTGTATTGATCCAGAGAGAACCCAGGCAATCAGGGAGTTTCCTCCTCCTAAGGATGCCAAGGGGATTGCCCGTTTTGTGGGAATGATAAATTTTTATCGTCGTTTCATCCCCAATGTTGCTGAAGTGGCGGCCCCTCTGAACTCTCTTAGGAAAAAGGGTGCCAAGTTTGAGTGGGGTGAAGCGCAACAGACTGCTTTTGAGCAGCTGAAAGAGGCAGTGATGCAGCCTCCAGTCTTGGCTATGCCTGATTTCAGTAGTAAGTTCGTCTTGCAAACGGATGCTTCCTCCTTAGCCGTTGCTGCTGTTTTATCACAAGAAGTAGATGGTATCCGGCAGCCCATAGCTTATGCTTCACGCACGTTAACCCCTTGTGAGAAGAAGAGTTGTTCTGTTTATGAGCTGGAGTGTTTGGCTGTCGTGTTTGGAATTAACAAGTTCAGGCGTTACCTAGAACATAAAGAATTTTTGTTGGAAACCGACAACCAGGCTCTTTCTTGGCTCCTTGCCCACCCCCGTCAGCTCGGGAAGATTGGTCGCTGGGTAGTCCAGATTTCTGCCCTTAAGTTCACAGTGCAGCACGTGCGAGGCACCCAAAATATCATAGCGGACACTCTGTCACGCATGTATCACTTACCCAACGACCACCAGAATTTATCAGAGCCGCCATGTTGTGGCGTGCTCCTAGACTTTCCTCTGGCATTTTCGGACATTGTTCCACACCAACTTAAGGATCCCGAGCTGACTGCTATCATCAATGAGCTTAAAAACGGAGGTGCCCACCCTCCTTATTTTCTGTACCGAGGTGCTCTATGCTGCCGTGACAAGCAGCGGAGAAAACCTAAGTTAGTGCTGCCAAGCTTTCTTGTACCGATGGTCTTTCAGTATTTTCATTCTTCTCCTGTGGGCGGACATCTAGGAATTCATAAGACCATCGCGAAGATTAGGGATCAGTTCATCTGGAAAGGTATGGACCGGGATATTTCAGCTCGAGTACGTTCTTGTGAACTGTGCTCGCTAAGCAAACCCGCTCAAAATACCAAGTTGGGTCTTTTGTCATCTGAGGTGGCGGAAAAACCTTTGGAGAAGGTTTTCATTGACTATGTTGGGCCTCTCCCGCGTAGCAAGTCCGGAAATAAGTTCCTACTTGTTTTTGTGGATGCCTTCTCCAAGTTTGTTTGGTTGTTCCCATTGCGGAGTGCTACCGCGCAGCTCACGGTGCAAGCACTTCGTAACCATTTTTTTCAACAATTTGGAATCCCCGCCACCTTAGTTTCCGATAATGGTTCACAGTTTGTCTCCAATATCTTTAAAAGAATGTGCTTTGGGCACGGAATCCGCCATGTGACTACTTCCCCTTTCTATCCTCAGCCTTCTCACGCCGAACGGTTTAATCGAAATCTTCGATCTGCTCTCATTGACTTTCATGCGGAAAATCAGACCACCTGGGATCAACAACTACCTTGGATCCAATTTGCCAATACGGCCCAGCATGAAAGTCACAAGGCGGTACCTTTCGAGTTATTATTTGGCTTTCCACCAAACAACCCTTTGGCGAACCTTTGGAAAATTAGCGATCTTCTGCCACCTCCTGGTACTCCCGATGTGAAAGCCACTTGGGAGGCAGCCAGGCGGAATCTCATTCGGGCTAGGGAGTTAGTAAGGAGGACGTACAACCGAGGTCGTATTGCCAATCCCTTCCAGGTGGGGGATCTAGTTTACTGCAAGGCTCACCCAGTCAGTTCGGCTGTGGATAAAAGAGCTGCTAAACTTTGCTACAGGTGGACTGGTCCCCACCGCATCTTGAAGTTTCTGACTCCGGTGACTGCCTGACTGGGAGATCCTCAGTCCGAGAAGATTTTCAGGAAGGCGCACATATCCCATCTGAAGCCTTGCCGGAGTCATCCGTGATTTCTCTTTAGTCTGTGCGGGAGGGTTTTAGGTCCAGAGGCCTGTTCACCTCTGCTCCTTCTTCCTGATCAAGGTTCCTGTTTTCTTCTTTGTACCCACGCTACTCTTGGAGGGATTTCTTGCCTCCAACTGGATTTTCTTGGTTTTCCCTTCTGCTGACTTCAGGGTTTCCGGTTTATAATTCTTCAACCATTGGGGGGAGAGGCATTTCGTTCGGTTCTTCTTTTTGAAGAAATTAACAGAGGGGAGTTCCTCCTTTTGGGGGGGGAGTCTGAGCCGGTTCAATACCTATATCTCCCCGGCTCATGTGTGTTTTATATAGTGTATGTGTGGGTGGTTTATTGGCTGCAGAGACCATTGACCATTTGAAGGCGTTTGGCCTTTCCGGCAGAGTGGTGAAAAGACTCCGAGCCGTGGTGTACAAGTTAGGAGTAGCTCCAATTTAAAATTTTGTTTAACTAAGTGTTTATTTTGTTTTTGCTGAGCTGTTCTCCTTCTGACATGTGCGGCTAAGTTTACGGCCCCTCACTGATGAGTAAGTTTTGCTTTCTTTTAAATTTTAGTGATTATTTTTATTTTTCAAACTGTGAAGGTTAAGAGCACATGGTTTTCCAAATTGTAGTTTTGCCTTTTATTAAATTTTAGTACTTCTGGCTGTTAACTAATTTTTTAATTGGCTTTCAATTTATTTCTCTTACACTTTTATTAGTTTTCACCCTTTCTATTCGGCTTAAATTAATTTTCTGTCTCTCAGTGAGGACCAGTCCTAGGCTATATGTTACAGTTCATTTTTATTCTGCAGCCAATATTGTTTGTTATGTGTCACTTGTTATGTAGTTTTTGTAAACAAACCCAGAGAGACTGCTGAAGGTTCGTTTTACTAAATTTTTAAGCCTTTCTGAGAGATGTAACGTTCTTCGGGTCTTTTAGCCCATAACTCCCCCTTATAGCCTACTTGGTTAATTTAAGGCCTTCTGCCATCAAATTTTAAATTTAGATTCCTGTTAATAGGCTGCTACTTATGGCCATCAGTTTTTTTTCTAATAATTTAATTTTTTTTTTTACCAAGAGTAAAACGCTTAAATTTTTGTTCTGTGACAGAGGGGATTTTCACACTAACTTTCTTTGGGGTTGTTGTTTTGAGTTGGGAATTTTATTTTAAGTGCAGTAGGCCCTTCCCCTGCTTTTCACCCAATTCTGAGCCAATTCTGTCAATAAATGCCTGTTTTAAAAATGTTTGAACCAAATTGTTACGTATGGTAGGCTACTGCGTATACCTCAAATAAATTCCTTTATAACTTATTGTTTTAGTCTTTTAAATGGAATATCTTGTTTATTTATTGTTTTCTAATGTTACCAGCTTCTATATTAAGGTTTATTTTAATTTTTATCAGTAATTGATTGGTCTGTGACATTTTGAAATTTTGGTAATTTAACTTAACTTAAAATTCTTGATAGATAACTTTTGGCAACTTTACTTTTATTAAAATCTATATTGTTTGGCAACTATTTATTAATTATTATTAACTTTAAAAGGGTACTAGGCTGAAACCTGGTTTCAGGGTCCAAGAGATGAATTGTTTCCTCCTGTCATCTCTCCATCATGCGTGGTCGCAGAGAACCTTCGCTTTTGCGCTCTGCTGAAGGAGGGCCACCATGATGGACATTTCTTCTAGTCAACACCCTGCTTCTAGTCTTCTGTGATACCCTGCTTATATTCTTTATTTATTTGTTATTGTTGCCATTTATATAGTTTATATTTTGTTATTTAATTTTAAGTTAGTTTTAGATATATTTAGTTATTTCTTGGATTTCATTAGGAGCCCGCCCTTAGCCGAAGGATACCGGGTGAAATTGGCATTTCTTGTTTCAAATTATGGCGTTTCTAATTTTTGTATGCAGGTGCACCTGACAAGGATTGTTTGAGGTATCTACTACTGCAGGCACTTTTTATTTATAGTATTTATACATAGATATTTCTATTGATTGGATAGGCCTATGTTTGTCTTAGTGAATGAACCTGAGTATACTGACCACGGTGTTCTTATTTTACCTAATTGGTTTTGATCCAGCATCCCGTTCGCCGCCATGGGCGCGCGCTTCCCTGATGTTTGCTGTGGGTGTGCGAGCGGCGATGTAACGGTTTCATTAGTATAAAGTAATCAACTGGATATTTTATTGTGAAAATTAAAGTTATTACAGAACTTGGTTAAAAATATAGAAGAATCACATATCCTAAAAGTCCGTTTTAATGAAATATTTTTAAGATAATCTAGAAGTTTAGTACAAGGCACCTGTACGCCATTTGTCTGACTACAAATGGGTGGCACAAAATTTCCAAGTGGGAAAGTCTGATATAAAATGAGCTCCTGCCCAATGATCCAGCACTAAATAAAAATATTGGATGTACTAGGTATTGGAAACATTAATGTGTAAATTTATTTCAAGGTAAACCTTTTCCATTTTTACTGTGAACTATGAAAGGGTGCAATTTCGCAATGAACATGAAGTTTACATATTATCTAACCTACAGAGAGTTGACATTCGGAATAAATTATACGTTTTAAACATTTACATTTACATACAACTTTTCACATAAGCTTAACATTTTATAAACTCACCTGATTCTATGATAGCCCAACTTTTTAAAGGAAATAAAATTGCTGATTATATAATTAACATAATAAATACATAATAAGCCAAGTATTGATTAATATTATAAATGAAAATCTCTAGAACGGCTCCGCAAATTCGGTTAATTCATTTATTAATTTTTCATTATAGTCTAAGGAAGGTTTTTATTAAGATAAACATTTCAAACATCCCTGTGCTATTTTACAATTAGAAATAAAATGATAAAATATTCGGCAAATAATCCTAATTTATGTGTCTGTTGACACTTTTAGTTAAGAATTTTAAAAGAGGCAAATACGTTTGATTATATTTAAATTTTTACGTAAGTAAACATACATTTCTTAATAAGCAATATACTGCAAATTGCAAAGACAGGGTTACCGTATAATTTTTACAAATATTTCACCAGTAACGAATTTAACAATCGAGTTTATCGGAAATACTATTTAAACGCCGACCAAAGTTTTGATAATTGCATGTCAGATACCAAAAACTAGTTAACTCCCTTGAAATTGTGTTTAAAAATTTTACTGTGGCTTAAATAAAACATGAGAATTGACCCAAGCAAGGTTCAGTGAGCCATTCTTTTCAGTCTGCATTGCGAAAAATAACAAAACTTGTATCATGTAAAATGTATAATATACAATTATTTTGAAATGTGGAATGACCTTACTTTCAAACAAGTTTAGCTATTTCCGTGTACAAGAAGCTAGGAACACGAAACAGAAATATGTTTTTTGATCATAGAAGACATTATAAGCAAATTAATGTATACTATCCAGTATGTAATGTATCCAGTAAAAAGTACTGGTCTGTTGTAAGGGATATAATGAAAAAAAGAAAGCATGAAATGAAAAAAGTCAATATTAACAATGTAATTTTGCCTGTTCATGAAAATGAGATTCTTATTAGCAATTATTTTCACAATTATTTTGTAAATATAGTGAATGATTTAATATTTGAGTCTTTTGGGTGTGAAATGTTTATTGAGAGTCATTTAGATAGTGTTGTTTACTTTGATAAGTTCACCATAGGTATTAACAATGTGCTTAGGATAGTCTCCAGTATGAAAAATACAAAAAGTTCTGGTCTTGATGGTATACATTTTTCATCAATAAAGAATAATATTGATACATTAGCACCATTCCTTACAGCCATTTATGACAAATCATTGAAACAGAGTGTCTTTCCCACAAACTTCAAGGACGCAGTTGTGGTGCCTGTTTTTAACTCGGGTGATGATATGCTCGTCTTCTCATATCGGCAAATCTCCCTTATACACACTATTCCTTAAATATTTGTGGTATTTATTAATGAAGAGCGTTCAAAATATTTTTTAAACCAGATAATTTTTTCACCACAGCAATGTGGGTTTTTGCCAAATCGTGGTACTAATTTGGCAATTGAAGAACATATATGTGAAATAGCATCATTAGTTGATCGCAGTAGATGTACTTTAGCTGTATATTTGGATTTTAAGAAAGCGTTTGACGTTGTAGATGTTAACGTATGTAAATATTAAACAGGCTTTTCATAAATAATTCAAAACCTAAATGTATTTTGTGCACTGGTTCTTCATGCAATATAAATAATCTCACTTTATAATTTCAATTAGTCTGTCACAATCATCAATGCTTATATGAATGTACATGTGAAAATATTGGATTTTTTAACTCAGTTAAGTATTTAGGCGTTATTATTGATAGTAAGTTAAAGTGGAATAAACATGTGGAGTTCTTGGGATCAAAACTCAAAAAAACCAATTATGCTTTATTTTATGTAAGAAACTTTTTAAGGAAGGAGCATTTAAATTCCCTTTAAAGATCTTGGTTCGAAAGTACAGGTCGTTGTGGCATAATTCATAATGGGGGGACTTACCCTACAGTATTAAAATCAATTGTAATGATGAAAAGGTTTGCAATAAGAATTAGCCATTCTATAAAAAAATCAGAGAGTATATCTTTTTTATTTTCGCAGAATGTTTATCTTACAGTTGATCAGTTATATTATTTGACTGGTTTGTTGCATACATATAAGTTTTTTAGCAAATATAGCTTGAAACAATTTAATCCTCCTACGCGAACTTCGCAATTCATTACTATTTCAACGCCTAATTTCAGAAAATATTTTTGTAGAAGACAGTTTGTTATGTTGGAAAAGAACATTTCAATAAGATTATTCTACACTTTGGTAACGACATTTTAAATGAGGGGAAACCTTATTTTAAAATGAAAGTTAAGAGCGAAATTCTCAAAAATGAAATTAATATATAGTAATGATATTAGTCTGCATCTCAGAAGCATAGCTTATATATTTTGTGTATTGACAAAGCATTTCTTAATTAGTAAATCTTTTTAAACTTTGTTCGCATTAAAAATACATTTATTGAATTGTTAATTATATTATGTTTTATTGTTAATATTTCTGTTAGAATTTGTGTATATTGTTGTTGATCTGTAGTTGTTTACTGTATATTAATATTGGTTTGTATTTGTTTATTTATTGCAGAATGTTTTGTAAGATTTACCTTAAAAAATGTATTGTTGAATTTTAATAGTAGTTTATTTATTTATTGTTGATATTTTTGTGAAAATTGGCAGTTAAATAATTTGCCACGGAATTTACTGTTCAGATACTTGTTCTGTTAAACATAGAAAATGCATGTTGTTACTTTATTAAAAGTTAAAAGTGTTGATATAATCACGAACTATTAATTGTTACAAGACTGGCTGACAACTTATTAGTTGTATGTATGTCGTAATTAGTTTTGTTTCTTATGTTAATAGTATTTCCGCGCGAGCTCTGTGAGCTCTTGGAATGTTTAAAACTATTGTAAAGTTGCTTTAAATAAAGCATGTGTCTACTGTCTACTGTCAAATACATATATTATATATATATATATATATAAATATATATATACTCCTATACACACACACACACACACACACACACACACACACACACACACACACACACACACACACACACACACACACACACACACACACACACACACACACACACACACACACACACACACACACACACACACACACACACACACACACACACACACATATATATAAGGTTGCAATAATGTTGTTAAATTTTTTGTAGGTTGTTTTTGTAGGGTTATGACGTTTGTATATGTACGAGTATTTTGCTAAATGGGTACATTTGTCTTATAATTTCACCTTACAGATTTTTCATTGCTGTCAATTTTGTTTTGATCCGATCAAATGTTTATACAACATTTTGTTTACGTTTCGGTAAAGTTGTCATTGTACATTGAATTAATTTGAGAAATCTAAATTGAGAAAACATTAACATGCGTGACGTTCTGTGATTCTTTTCCCGAAACGAAACGAAATTGTTTTCCCGTGAAAAACATGCATTCATAGCCCACCAAAAAAATTTTCACTTCAAAAACCCAATTAGTATAAACATCCACTTAGAAAATAATCATGGAAAGGTCTAGAGATTAGAGTTCAAGAACATTTAATTTGCTGTTATACAACGCTTAAGTGAATGTTTAGCCTTTAACATAATGAAGTAATAAGAAAAAATATTTTCTATACAATATATTATTACATCAACACAACAAAGTAAATTTGTAACCTAATAACTAAAATACATATAATAAAAATATTATTATTCTATCCTAAAGAAGGACAATACCTACAAATATATAAACAACTTCACTCTTATTGAAAAATAAATTCGTCGCATAAACACGATTAGTAGTTAAGCATATCTATTTAGAATCAAACATTATTTTTTCAGCCAAAATTAATCTCTGAGATGATAAACACCACGGTTGCTAGAGACCGGACTGTGACGTAAAGCCTGTCACCGACAGGTAAAGCGTGATTTGTTCATAATTCTCCTGCAATCATCGCTAATCCCTCATTTGTGATAGAACCCTTCTACGATTATGAGAGAAACGAGCAGAATATTTATTGTTTTTATTTCTATACATTTCTTTTTTAATTATCTATTACACTATTGAACGTTTTATATCATTGTCATAAAAAAGTTTCAAACATTTTTATAGTCAAACAAATTACCTTGAATTTAAGAAGTTTCTTACTGTACCATTGACAAAACTCATAATATGTAGAACGCCGTAGAAATTTAACAGGAGTCATAAACTTATATGCTATAACAAAGCTGGAGTGCACCGCGCCAAGTTTCACATAAAAAAAACTTCGGTAAGTTTGCATTGGCACGGAAAATGATTTCTTATGTTAATGAGAAATTCTAAGAGTTTCTTTCTTCTAAAAACATTTATTAGCATCCTTTCTAAAGAAATTATTTATGCACGACAGTTTTTCAATAGTCTGAGTCTTAACCTGTATAGCATTTACTTGTGAAAACTAATCATTTGAACTTCAGTTTCCCTCTATAGAGCGTAGAGTGGAAAACACTTTATTACAGTATCTGTGACGCCACGAACGCATATGCTACGCTATATTTAGATTTATATCCAGAACCACATCTAATATCTGAACGGCGCCCTAACCAGAAACACGTGCTTCTTAGCCGTGGGGAATAAAACAATCACGTCTCTCACTGAACCAGTAACTCAGTCAATGTGTTACCAAAATGAGGCCAAGCATTGTAATCGTGAAGTTTCTACTTTCCCATTACCTTCTTAATTTCCTTGAGATATCCTCTATAAGCAATCAATCCAAAACATTAGGCTACTAATCTTCAGTAGGTGTCGATCCGCTCTTACCACAACTGCTGTTGTGTTTACGGTATCTGGTTAAGACAGATACAGAAGCATCATTACTTCCTTGTAAAATCGTACCTTGCCTATTTCATTTCTTTCTTAATTCCTTAAATTTGTAAAAACATAATGCCCAGGATATAACCTCACTTTATCCACAAACTCAGTTGATTATATGTTTCACGGCGTTTTAAAGGTGAACATAAAATCCCCATGTTGTCGCTCCAAAACTTATCAACAATTGATCCGTCAAAAGATTTTTCAAATAAATTACTTAAGGACTATTGATACAGTTCTGACTGAGGTAGAGCTTAATAGTATTTAGTGGTAAGCATTTTGGTCTAAAGGTTTCAAAATGTCTTTTCGGCTTATTAGTTAATTCTCTCAATTGGAAATTCCACAACCAATTTTTTTTCTATAATTACCTATTATATTTAATATTATATTAATGTATCAATAGTAATAAATTAAAATACACATTTCTATTGTTAATTTACAATTAAAGGTTATTACGTAGTCAAACACCAATACCTATTTCTATTTTCACAAAAAAAATCATAATAATATATTATTTATACATACTATAGGTATTATATTACACAAGTCCATATAGTCATATTAATCTTTTTTTATTCTAGTTTTTTAAATTGCATCGGAAAGAGAATAATGTTAACCCAAACACTAAAATACGATTACTACACTAAGCCGGCATTTTACTCACACACGTATTTTAAACTACTGAATATTGCAAAGGAGATTTTCTTTGACGTAGCTGCCATGGTAAACACACAGTAGTTATTTTAAGCTCAGCAACAGAGCGTGTACAGCCATTCAGTTTACAGCCATCAAAATCAATCCAGTAGAAATTCCTCTTAGGTAGTTTTAAAATAGGCCTACTTGGAAATTAAGTCAGCAGCTTGTACGCAAAGTTTAGTTTAGTATGTACAGAAATCATAAACCTGCAAAGTTCGTTATGTGTTTTAATCACATTAAATAAATTATAGTATTTTTATCAAAACTTTCATTTTCAATGGCACTACTGATTACGCCATAATTAATAAAATAAAGCTCATTTACTAATACCATATTGGGATTATTTGTATAAATAATTCAAAGTGTAAAATAACTGCACAACATAATAATTTACCTTCCTCAATCTAGGATTGGTGGCATTTGACATTGTTAAAGATTCCACTCCTGAAATTTGGGTCATTCTGCTCGTCTAAAGAGACCCAAAAAGTCTCTTAACTCGCTAGTAAGTGAGTTCATGAATCTCTGTTATCTTAAATAGAAGGATTTACTTTACATCATTGTTCTGTGGAGTGGAAATTGAAATGTAATAGCCCTTAAACCTTTTTCCTACCGTAAACACCAATCATTGTTATGTATTCTTCAAATATATGTCAGTCAGAATTCTTATTATATTTCAATTTGTACAAGACATATAACACACTAGACTCTATTATTTTGACTTTTTAATTTATCATTATTTAAATTTAAAATCTAATGGCTGTCAGCATTTTCTTTAACTTATCTGTTTAAAAATTAGCATTTAAATCTGTATAAACCTTTATAGTCTGTATGGTTGGCTTAAAATAAAAGGCGTTAAAATTTAAACAAGCTGTTGGTACATCTTTCGATGTATATAAATTAAATGTTCTGACTAAAGCAAAGTATTATTAATTCTAAAACTTAAATTTACAACTGATTTTTCATTTATTAGCTCTTCTCCATTAATTATAACTGGTAACGTATGATATTGATCTATTTTTGATCATAAACGCGAGAAGCTGAATTCAATAGATTCACATTTGTAAAAAATTAGAGTCTATCCATGATCCTTACACCAATCATGCATCATGACTAAGTCCGCAATATACACATTAACAGCAGTATTTATATTTTTAAGAATCAAATATGCACGTCATCTGCAAACAACACAATTTTTCTAAATAAGATTATGTCCAAGTTTATAATTATAAAAAAGCGTTGTTGACAATGTAAAAACTTTAAACAGTATTTATCTTACAATCATAGAGGTTTTGATTGAACGAGTTCACTCTTTCAAGCCTATCTATTATATATAACTCTAACCATCTCAATGATTCAATACTAAAATTGTATATTCTTAAAATAATTTAAAATATATAGTGTGATATACGTGAAATGGGACTCTCATTGTCTCATCAGGTGCACAATTGTGTTCACTGCAATGAGATAGTTTACGATCTGTGAGCACGGCGGAGCAACTGAGTTTTCTAACATAAAGTAGCTACAGTGACAATATTTGATTCCATGTAAATGTTAAGTTTAGCTCCAGTTCATCTTCCTCTTAATGCATCGTTTGTGAATAATAAGGTGTTACAGACTTGACTCCTGAAACCTGGAGTCATCCTTACAAAATTAAATTAGCTTGTGAGGTCACGGGTAAATCATAGCTAAATAAGTGTAATAGTTTCTAGGCGTCCATGGGGCGATATAAAAAAAAACGATTTATGATCACACTCCGTACAATGTCACAACAAATCCTTGAAATATTGTGATCTCTGATAAACCATTTTCAGTCAACTGGTGAGGTGTAAAACTTACTTATTAGTTAAATAAACGTATTGTTGCTAGTTTCAGTATGGATGTATTTAGTAAGGTTTCCTCTTAAGTTTTATTCAAAATAAAAAGTTTTATTAGGATTTAAAACACGTCTATTCTAGAAACTTCAACAAATTGAATTTAATTGACGTCACTTTCAAAGCCCAGAATATCACTCCGCATGGCTGGAATGTCTCGTTTGTTTGATGGTACTGCAGGCAGATAACCCTTTGATACTGCACCGTGACAACGTCATCCCTGCACAAAACATTTTAACGAATTTGAGTTACTTAATTTTACTTATTTATTAAACACAAAAAACATATATACAGGTGTCTAACGAAAAATAGGTTATCTATTTGTTTCATTTAATTTTTATAGACTCATAGTCTATAGAACGGTATCCCAAATTTTGTGTATATGTTTTGTTCCACACTTTGCTTAACTACAGGAGAACTTTTTTAGGTGTTAAAAGCAAGTTTAAATTACTGAAGAAATCAAAAATTTACAATAGTTTTAACCATAATGCGATATAAAAGTGTGAAAAGGAAACAAAAATATTAAAGTTTTGGTGAAAAAATATGCAAAATGTATGTTATTTGTATAATATATAATGCTTGAAAATGTTATATACATTTTAAACTATTGTGTCTTCTTCGATACGTATCTTCTTTAGCTGGAAACTTCAAGCATATTTTGTCAAAACCGTAGATAAAAATAGACTACAATAATTATAATCTAATATACAAATTATTTACAAGTGTTCAAAAATAAGATTCTATGTGTTGCGTGATCTCTGCAGGAAAAATGATACGCCCCCAGAGTCTGAGGCATTAGACAGGAGCATTAGTGGAATGGATACTCTATTCCACTTACGAGATTTGGAGCTTTATCTACATTATAATAGGTTATAATATGGAACCTTATCTTCCTCTTAATGCATATATATATATAGATGGTTTTAACCTGTAGATATGAAATTTTGATTAAAACTTAATAAAAAAAAGGAATATCGAGTTTGATGGTGTATGGATTTTCGTTGAGAATTATGAAAACCTGTTTCACCCGTCTTTTTTGTTATAACAATAACAATGACCAATTCTTGCAACAAACTAATTTTCAAACAGGCTTAAGTACAATAATATGCTATTTTAACAAGTAATGTTTGATTCTCCTTTGTATGAGTTTGCTTAAACTTTTATTTCAAAGTGATTAGTGCAAGATGTGTCTTATATGGGCGAAGTTAGTTACTTGTACACAGTTATGTAGCGCTCAAGTTGAATTATAAACGGCAACGGACCAATAAAAGTTTTAAACTCTCAAGCTTATGTGGAGGTTATATGGTGGTAAATGTGTTTATGAAAACAAAACACAAGCTGCTGTACAAAATTCCTCTCGAGATTCAGAATTCTCTTTCTCACCTGATGTTTGCGTCCGTAAATCTATCTGAATATTCAACACAAGAACTTATACGAAGGCAAAAACACTACTCTGAAAATGGTTATATTCTCTTTCAATTCGTGATAAAAATTTTAAATAAAGTGCTTTTAGGATTTTTGTGCTCTAAAGAAATTACACGGAAAAAATCCAATGAATTTAAAATTTACAAAGTCAATGCTTTTAGAAAAACGAGGTTTTTACTCTTAATTTTTTAATGTACGCGTATCTCTAATATCAAATATCATTTCACAAATTAAATATGAGTAGTTTTGTGGTGTAAATAATTGAACAACTAAGCACAACAATTTATCTTAAGTAAAATATATAATCTTCAAACAAATTACAGTAGGTAGAATAAATTATCAAAAGAAATAGAGGGATTTTCTGGTATCAGTAAAAAACCAATTTTGAGAATTGAAATAAAAATTTGTTAAAAAATAATAGCTACCTCATCTATTTTGGAAGTATAGAATACTTTCTGCATGCATCACTCTAACTCTTGACTCCGTTAAAGGTAGACGTTATGTTCAGTTTTCAATACCTATAAACTAAACCTGCCCGTGTTAAAACTAAAATTACGTTTTTTATATTGTTATTTTAATACTATGCTGATGGACTTTGGTTTTGTCAAGATTAATGTGATAAGGTTAGAATAGGTATTTATGTAACATTAATTCCAAAAAAGTTTTAATATTGCTGATATTGACATTATAGGAGATCATGGAGAACTTCTATTTTCTGTTCATTTGAATTGTGATAAAACAAAATCGACATACATTCATACATTACATTCCACTGAATATATTGCTGGGGGTGTAGTTGACACGTTAAAATAGGTGGGCTGACCTAGTTAGTGGATTGCTTGGAGTTGTTGGCTTGTTGTCTCGCTCCAAATCTGACCAACATTATAAATCCGTTTTAAACTTACTTCGCGTAAATATGTAGCCATAATTCTTTACAATCTGTATAAGGGACGTCAAAATTGTGTTATTTGCATGGGAAGGCCGATGAAATGTGATTTTTTTATTTTTATTTTATTTTAAAATAGTTGCTTTATAAAGCCAAGTTCAAACCACAGATGAATGTTATTTCAAACATGCTACATGGCATTTCCTACTCCGTATTAAATGTTATGAGGGTCGAGACGAAATCGCTGGATGAACTAATAATGGGATCCCAAAACCCTCTAACGATTAGGAATGAGACTCGACGCTTGTAATTTAAAATTAGCGGACGTTTAAATTATTCTCTGTTTCAAAAGATCTTCAATGTAATTTTATAAAACGTACCTTTATTTATATCCCCTTTATATTATGTTTAACATTTATTAAAATTAGTTTTTTCAGTCATATAATTAAATACTGAAGCTTGAGGATGGGTATTATGAAAAATATAGATGTTTTATCAAAGAAACCTGAAGAACTGTAATGTACTTTACAGCATAAACCATTTTAAGCCTGTACCAATGATACTATCAACGTTTATCTATAAACATTTTTTTTTATAAATGTTATTCCGAAGTAGAAATGGAGCGTTTACCTTGATTTAAAACTATACATCCAGGGTGTTCATTATGTAATATGAAAATATTCTATATCAATTAGTAGTCTATATAATCACTGTAACTAAAATGACAAAGTGCAACAAGCTGAATGTTGTGTAGATGAAAACATAAACCGTATTAAATGTTTGGATTTAACCACTTTATACATTATATTTTTCCCTTTGATGGATTTAATATGCCGTGATTTTTTTCCAACAGCATATTCAGAATGTAAAAGTGTCTAAGTAGCAGATTTATATTAAAGGAATGAAATGACATTCGTAAAATAATACTCATGATAAAATTTCGTTTTAAATGAGAATCAATTGGTTTATTTAGGAAAATATATATGTGCATCTAAGAACCAACTATAAAGTACATATTAGCAAAGAAAGCTTCAGAATCTTTGAGGAAGTTTTTTTACGAGCTGATTTTCAGAGGATGAAGAGGTCACATAAGGACGTGTCGTTAAACCTGAAACGACACAGTGCCACTTAGGTTGTAAGAGAGGGCGATCCTCTTTGGACGCTCGATTCAATAGACTATGACTTATTTCTCGTTTCAATAGACTATGGATTTACTTCTACAAGTAAAGGTCAAATATAAAAGAAAAAGTTAAACATCGGTCCAACTGTACATGAACCACGAAAATGAAAACCTAATGTAATAAAATAATTAAATATTCATTGTTTAGGTGTTTTTTTTATATTTCAATCTCGTCTATATTTGCTATTTAATAGTCTACATTATTAAAAAAAAACATCCCATTACAAATTTATATTTTGGTAAAATCCTCAAAAATTGATTATTCTTTTCTACAGATATGTTTTTCATACTTTGTTAAAGAGGTGTTGACATTCAATTTATGAACCTTTCAGATAAAAATCAGCTTAAAAATTTCAAAGAGACTTTAAAAAGAGGAAATGCCAAGTATGCATGATTTGCCCCACCTAAAATCGGTTATATTAATTATATTTTCTATAATTTGAGATACGACTTATGAATTAATGTTAGGAATTCTATAGTGATCAACTATATTAATATAGGGTAAATATTTAAGGTATAAAAAAGGAAATTACCACTAAAAGCTTATTTTTACTGTCATTTATGTATTTTACACTATATATGACAGAATGTTTTTACACATCTTATGTTAAACAAATCAAGATGAAGTACCGGTAGTCTAAAGACACTGTTAAAATTTCATTCTATCTACAATTGAAATTAGTACCGTCTTTATATATACCATTGTTTTATTTTATTTGTTGTATACACCTTGCAATATAAAATCCTTACGTTGGTTCCTAAGTTAAATTTCTTATTAATGTGACTAAGAGAAATTAAAAGTTGCAGACTCACCTTTTTTTAACTTTTGTAGTAATTGATTTACACACGTTTGAAATAAAAAAGTACATTACAAAATATAATATATAATGGATATAAGTATAATAGTATTATTATTTGTTGAGATATGGAAATAATAATATAAATATATACTATTATAAATTTTTTTAACATTAATCACATTTTATTATTAACTACTATCATTTACCTGCTCCTTTTCCCCAAATTCCTATGAAATGAATTAATCTAATATTCTATGTATTTAATTGAAAAGCTCCAAGGATATTATTAACACTACAATTGATTTAAGCTAATATGAAGAAACTTCATAGTCAAAGTTTTTACTTTTATTAATGATGGAATTTATTATATAAAACAATGGATTTAAAAATTAAGGCAATGTTCATAGAAAATTTGATTTTATTCAAAAATTTTATTTATTGCCCTGTGGATTGCTGTGTAATTCCACTTCCAGTTACATGTGGCTTTGAACGCAATTTCGCAGGCTTAGCACGTGTATGAGCACTTCTCGTTCGAGTGAAATATATTTCTGACCTCAATTTGCCATGTTTGTCTTGTTGCCATGATATGTGAAAAATGTAAATTTTTGGCCATTCTAATCTACTCCGATATTATTAATTTCGCTCCATAGTTAATTTTGCCTTATGTATAGAAAAAATAAATAAAGATACATATACTTGTCTGATAAGCCTATATTAAAGACAAATAATATTGGATTAGTAGCAGTCTTTAAATTTATGGTAAAATTTAGATAGTATACAGTTTTAATCTTACCAGGATATTTTCTTACTCTCTTCTCAACAGGGATGGATTGCAGTAAATATTGAAATAGGAATTGTTATTTATAAGTTACTCATACCATGCCTTTGAACTCTAAACGTAAAAAGATTGGAAGTAGTGCTTAAATTAATGATAACAGATAGTTCAGCTGTTATAAAACAATTTTTATACAGAATATCCAAATAAGTTTATCAGCCTCTTCCAAAAAATCTTCATACATTTGCAGACCAAGATGGGATTTATTACTAATTATAGAACACTAAGAGTAGCCCGAAGAGGTTTTAAAATTTAGAATGTTCCTATATTCAGACAAAGGAAGGATTCTGAAGGAAACAGGATTTTTCCGGACATTTGCCATCGTTCAGTGAAACAAGAAATCAGTAACACTACGTTTCGAGATCTGCAATCTGATCTCTTCTTCAGGTAAGGAACTAACCTAATACATAATTACAAACTAGGTTAAAATAAACAAATCTTATTAAAGCGTTGTGGCACGCCTAAGTCAGGAATCACAACCTACGTGTTGTTTGTCAACTTCACTAACTCTATAAACATGCACTTAATACGAAACTATAAAAAAAACTAATAATTAAAACTAAACTACGGAATACAGGTCACAATACGTCTTCAATCGTCTACTAACCACCTACGACTGACCAGAGGGACTAGCCAATGGTAATCGTGAAGTCTTTATAACATTTTCTATACTTATTGAGTTAATGTATTGGCACGTAACATGTCAAATACATATTGATTACGTTTCAGTTGCCACAAAGTCTACCTCCTTTATCCAGCTGAACCGAAATGACTGTTTTAAAATCAAATCAGACTCGGAAAAATATTTTTTATATAAAAAATATTATAGTCCTTAACAACGTAAGCGGTGGTTGCAGATTTGCTGAGGAGTGACAAACCCTGGCTTATATCGGATGGGATAAACCTGATAATTGCCCTTCTGTCCACATTGCGAATTCCGTGTCTATTTCAGACGCAGAATCGTAATTATAGCCAAAAGGAGAATTTCCTAACTACGAATTAATTATCGTTGCAAAAGAACTAATTTCATATCAAAAACGTTTACGTGCAAAGACTGTGACCATAAATAGGTAAATACAAAGACTTCTCTATACTAATTTTTGTATCGGAAAATACTTCGAAATTTATTTGAATTGAGCTTTAAATCGCTCACGAAAAGAATATTTATAGTGTTATTACTCTTGTCACTGTGGCTCTTAAAAGTAATAAATGATTATTAAAAAATCTAGTTTTTTCCAAATAAATAAAAGTAAAGCCTTTTGGATTATGTTGTATGATCTGGCCCTAAAGCAATGCGTTTATCAGTATGAACACGGTGAAATGTAGTCTTGCACAACCATCAACTAAAGCTTGTAAAGCATATTCGTTCAAATTGAATGATAAATAAATATATTGGAGAAATTGCACAAAAGTACAGAAATAAAACCATATTAATACCAAACCATTGTTAATCTACTCTGAATTCAATTCATACTTTATAAATATAGCATAATAGCAACACAAATTCAATGAATAACTGTTTGAGTTACAAAGTGTTGTTACAGTGACAGATGCTGAAGTGATTGAAGCTGGCAGGCAAACCTCAGCCACTGATCAAACTAAAATCTCTTACCCGAATAGCATTCGGTTTTCACGTACTGTGTTGCATTTATACGTACCATTTTACTCTGAATTAATCCAAAATGCTATAAAATTCCTATAAAAATGGATATAAAATAATAAGCTATTTACGGTACAGAAGATGTTCTAAGTACTAATATTTTTGTGGTGCATTAGTTGCTTACTGCTTCGTAACACTTACAATCTGACTTGAGTTGTAAAAGATATAATACATCATTCTTTGGCTTTCAAAGCTGAAGATATTCCTATATTTTATATAAATTCTGAACACCTACGTCAAATTGTGTGACGGTTCAATCTAACAAGCTTGTTACGTTGAATATTACGTTATGCTTCCTGAAAATATTCATAAAATAAAGTAAAAGTACAATGCATTTTCCACGCAAAAGGATTCTCAGAGGTCTCATATAAATTTTTAATCTATAGCTTGAGAGCAATTAATGTCCTCCAGCTACTGAAGTTAAACATTTTACAAAGCTTACCCATAAAACTTAATTATTTAGCGCATTTTATTATATGCATCTAGTAATTTATATAGTAATCATAAAATACCAGATATCTTATTTTAATAAAATTTTTCCATTAATTACAATATCTTAATTTTCTTATTACAATGTAACAACTTGTATATTTATACAAGTAATGTATAATAAATATTTCTGTATTTTTGGTTATATCTTTATATTATTACGGGATTCAAGAATCACTCAATACGTCTCCTCCTTAAATTTTGAGTTTTTTTTACTAGTCTTATACCTTTGAACAATCTTCAATATTTCTGATACCTTAAAAACGTTAGGTAAAACATAGATAGTTTGGAAAGTACGTTTTCATGTAATTATACTATAGCCTATGAAAATAAATTATTCTAAATTAACATTAACCTATTTTATAAATGATCATTATGTAATTTAGGATATTGAGAAAAATACACGTCTTTAGTATAGTATTCATCTGCAGAACGAAATAACGCAACACTCTCAGTAGCGACTGACCTGAAGTTGTGGTAGTTATGTATTTGTAATGGCTAGTAATGTTTGTTTTATTTCGCTATCCTCTAGCAATGCAATTATCCATCTTGGATACTTGTATGTAACTAGAACAAGATGAAAGTTTTTGAGATTACATAGAAATGATGCCTCTTTGGATAATCTGGGTAAATTTTTGAATTAGGGCCACCACTGCTAATGCTCACCAATCTTAACCCTCCTTCCTTCGTGAGCAAGCAAAATTAATTTATTTCTGCCGTAGGTAGATGGATACTTCCTGAAAAAGCATCTGATTGTATTGTTTCCTAGATTACATTATATGCAATGTAAATTAAAGCGATTAATTTTATGGGGAAGTGAACAAGTAAGTTATTAATATAAAAACCTGACTATTGATGAGGTCATATAGGCTAAGAATTAGTCTCTTGTCAAATGTATAAAGAGTAGTGAGTTTGTAAAATACATCGCACATTGACTAATGATACCTAACTTGAACATATATTTACTGAAGTGGTGAGGGAGGGGTAAAATAGATATTTTTGGAAATGGAGCTAGTGAATAATACAGAGGTTACGATTAAAAAATTTATTAGTGTACTTCTCAATCGTACTCCACCTTAATCTTAGTAAATAACATAGTTAAAATATATACATATTCCATTCTTATTTTTTTCATATATATTCTTAACACAAGAGGAGTGTATGCATTATATCTTAGTTTATATGTAGATCGAAGTGGATAAGCCAAAAGGCGAAGTCAAGGTGAAACAATAGATATAATTAGTCTGGTAGCGATGACAACGGGGATAGCCACCTGTTGCGTGACCTACATTTTGTCAATGTATCATCACGTGGTTTGTACGAGCACTCGTACACCACTGAGAGTCAGTACTATCTGATCTAAAAGGGACTTTATATAAGTCTTCAATAACAAATAGCAAGATATTAATAAACTAGCTATATATTTCGGTTTAAACCGTCTTCAGAAAATAAATCAAAACATTATACTGTAAATGGGGCTATTAGGTCACAATAAACATAAAACATCAAAACAGAACATTAAAATAAATAATAAATTAGGTAGAATCTTAAACATATGATCAGATTTTATAAATTAACTTTGTTGACTAAGTCACCATAGATTTGGTGACGAGCTGATGGGCTTGTTCCATAGTAGTTTTCTAATGGTTTCACTGAATATGTCTCTTCGAAATTTTAATATTTAAAGTCATTTGCCACTACAAGTTGTTCTATTTTTATGTTTACATGCATACATGTACGCTGTCATCCTTGCTCTAAGAGAATTTATTGTTGAACCAATATAGTCTTTAGGGCATAACTTTTTTTCACAGGTTAATTCTTCAAATATACTGTACGATTTTTATATAGAACTACTTGTAATTTTTTTAAAGTGAAGCACATGTTGCATACTAAACACCTTGGTTTATTGACAGGATATGATCTAAATATTACGTTTTCTTTTTATTTGTGCTTAGATAATTTTGGGGATACTAAAATATCTTTTAAAACTGGTAGTTTTCTAAATTGTATTTTTTGGAATGTGTTATTAAAAAAATTTGTTTGAAAATGTTGTTAGTTGACGGAGAGCTATCCAATAAATCCGGAGTTACTTTTGATTGAATGAATAGATATACTTAGTAGAGTTGCTCTTAATTATCAAAAATAAATCAAATTTAAAAACAATTTCGAAGTGTTTACTGTGATATGTTAATTTATTCTTCGTAGAAATGTAGTGGATTTTTGAAATTTTGCTGCGGAAAAAAATCATTACGAAAGTACTGTGAATCAATCCAAGAGAAATATCATTTCACACAAGATACGCAATGACGTATTTTCCCTTTGCATCAATAGAACGATTCACATCGTGTGCATGAAATTAATCGATTCAGCCAATCTGAGGCGTAACCGACTGAATCAAAATTTCTAAATATACTTTTTTTGTTATTTTTACACTGATAGTTACGTCATAATTTTCACGTTTAACAGCTCTAGTTTCTTGCAGTATGAAAAGGTCTCTATCAATTAAAGGTTTATTGTATTATTTTAAAGGGAACTAATATATTGTTATTGAATTTGAATATGAAAGTATTATTAGTTCTTTAAAAAGTGTCTTTAATAGTAACAACGCGATACACTTGTTTTAAAATATTGTCATAAATAGAAAAACGGTTAATTACTTTAATATACTAGGTATTATATTAATGACTAGGTATTAAAATATTGCATGCATGCTTATAAGAAGTCTTCACTGGAATAGTAACCAATTCAAATTTTAGAAGCCGCAGTGCACAAAATTTTATATTTCATTAAGCAAGATAATACTGTCACATTGACATTAAAGTTCGTTATTCTTCAGTAAAATCTAAATTTGTCCTGAATACGACTACAGCCCTGTTTTTAACCTTTTTAAATTCCTTTACTGTTTTAAGAATTGATAAGGTTATATATTATATTTTAGTTAAGTATCTCTACCTAAAGTATTATGGGCCTTTCAAAAAAATCTAAAATGTATAGTGATATAGTTTTAAACTATTTTATTCCTAATAAAAGGATTATGAAACTACAACTAAATAACCCATTCGATTCCTTTTTTTTATTTTGTAACAAAACGTTTTATGGTGACATGATTAATATTAAACCTCTGAAAAACAATTTATTCAATGCATATAAAAAATAAAGAGTAAGGAATTATAGAACAGTTGTATTATTATACTTATAAAGTCTAAATGTTAAGAAATAACACTATATACTTTTCGTAGGTCTTACTTTTAGGGTACAATATTTATCGTACTGTATTATAAAGTTAATGAAATCCATAATCTAAAAAGAAAAAAAAATTAAACTAGTAAACTAAACTCGAAACTTAAGCAAACTACAATTATAAGAGATTTAACATGTGAAATATCAAAACATATAGTCTTCCACCTTAACTATAATACACTATAAAGTCGGTATAAAAAGACGGTGGCAAAATTTATTTAAGCTCACTCTAGTGTAATACTACCCTCCCTACCCCAACGGAACTAATTTATTTAAACACTGGTAAGAAACCAGCCCTCATGCAGAAAATATTAACATTTGAAGTTGCAAGGCATTAAGGGAGAATGTCATCTGTAGATTTTGTTTATACTTTTATTTTAACATTTATAATAATTAGTTCTTTGATCCTCATGTTCAATAATGGATGTTGGCTGAGCGTTATTGAAGCACATCTCTCTTTAGGACAATAAATTTCTTGTTATGATTTAAATGGGTGTGAATTATTTCTCTAGGATTTGCTGTTTTTCTATCTGCCCGCAGGATATAAAGTTTGTTTAATGAGTTATAAACTTGAGGTTATCGAATGCAATCTCAGCGAAGCGTACTACGCGGTACGTTGTGTAGTGTACACATATTATATATTTTAAACTTAAATCCGTTTGCAATAAAATCATCTTCTAAATTCTTCATGCCCCCCGGAAATAATACATACTGTATATACGATTTTTAAGTGAATCCTTGAAGCAAAGCATTATTATACTGAAAATAAATCAATATAATAGAGATATGTATACAATAAATGCTAACATTTATAATTTATGTACAGTTAAACTATTGTACATTATAATTCAATCAAAACACAATATATTATGTTTACAATTTAAAATAATTCGTATTTGTTATATTATGAAAGTAATAACATATTACTTTAGATGAAACATTATTTGTTAGATGAAAGTAATAATGGTGAAAAATATGGTAATGATAACAAATATATCCTAAAACCTGTCAACTTTTCCAATTATCCATCGCCAATTATATAGTTAAAAGAAAGAAAAGAAATAATATTTCTAGAAATGGGTTAAACACAGAAAATCTGTAAAATTTCTGAAAAATCCTACTTATTTAAACGTATTAAGTTCATTCGAAACATTCTTGATGAAGAAATATAATAAAATCTACAACCATGGCTTTTAGGAATTATACGCTTAAGAAAAATCCACGTACAACAATTATATTATATATTGACATTTTAAAATGCGTAATACGAATACCATATGGGTCAGGTCAAACATATAAGTATAAAATTAATAATGTATTTTACTACTGTAAAGTAATGAGTACAATGATATTTATCTTTTTAAAGGTTTTTTAATTGTAAAAGGTTTATTTAAATAATTAAACATTTATTAATATTACGAGTTAGGTGTTCATTACCACTTCTTCATTCTGAAAGGTTATAACATTGTTATTGTTTTAGTTCTAAATAATTTTGGGAATTGTTTAATTACTACATCAATGATTGTGATAGTCAGTCACTTAGAAATTAGTTCTAGTTTCTTAAATACATTTTTTCGTTTCAAAGCCATAAAATAAAGTACTTCATTGAGTTGGGGGATAAAATATATAAGTAAACCAAGAAAGCTTTTCTCCTGGGAAATTCAAGCTTGGTTGTAGTGTGGAAGTATACAAAGGAGCACAGAGCTGGAATTGAGACGAAATTATCACATACAAAACTCTCTGATAGTAGAATGATCTGAAAATGAAATTCAGTTCAGATTCTTACTAAAGGACTATTTCTATATCTTTGTCTGGCAGACCTATTAAAAGTGAAAGGTTATTGTATTGGAAGTGTGTAGCCTACCACAGTACTCGTACATTAATACAATTATCATTAAGGTTTATTTAAATAAAGTTTTCAACATATCTGACAACGATTAACGTACTGGGTGTCATAAATTTCCAATATTCTATATAATACTATAATAAAATGTGCATATAAATGTAACCCTTTAATCAAACTTATATAGTTTTTTAAAACATTTTATTATAAAACAGTACTCATTATTTAGAACACTATCTGGTAAGTTGAGGGACCCGAAAGCTCACATATATGCACACATGATGCATTGAATTATTATATAGTCGCCTCATTGTTAATGGTAATATTGAATGAATTTTGTTATCCTCCCATATGTACGTAGAAGGTGCACATAAGTAATTTACAATTATAATGGAAATATATTAAAAATTTTAATTATTGTTATATATTGTAAATGCCCCAACAAGATTTTATCCTGAAACTTTTAAAAACAAATTGTATTTCTAATCTGTAGGATAAGGTATTAAACTATTTTTTTTATTAACGTGACTTAAAGTATTTAATTAGATATATTGCAAATGAGTTATTAATTCTCAATTCAGCAATGCTTATGGTATTATTTAAATTGGTTTTTGTTTTCAGGTTCTGCTGTTAATATACCTTGAAAACATTATTCAGTTCAAAATTCAAATATTCAGTTTTAAATAAATATCCTGAGATCTTAACAAAAATATTAACTAATATTAATATCTATTAAACTAAAAGAAGGACTACTAGAGTTTAAAAACAATTTCCTGTCTGGATATTTTAATGATGAGCTTTGAATATAATCAAGTGCACTTTACATGTAGTCACCGACCATCGTTATGTTGGGAAACTTACAATAATATGATTGTTTTAAAGTCACTTAATGTTAAATATAGTTTTTATATAATAATAAACGTATACATTTTCATCTTTATTTTTATTTTTCATGTTCTATTTTTAAGTCTAACTTTACTTATTAAATGTGACCTACTAATTTTAAATATACCCTTAAAAATATTTTAGTTTTATTGAATATATAGTTACCAAACTTAAGTATTTAATGAACCAAATAAAGTTTATTTAAACAGTTGAATATATTCGAAACATATTTTAAATGCAAAATGCTTTGTTTTTATTCACTTTTGCACTTCGCATGAACTAAAACATTTTAACTGTAGAGTTTCTATCAATTGTACTGACATTTTACATGGAAATTGTAAAAGGCTATAGGATGATAAGATTTAATATTAGTTTAAAAACCCTTCCGGGCTACGCTCCTTTAGTTTTTAAGACACCATAAACATATCTTGGTTTCTAAAGTAGTTTAATATGAATAGAAAGAGGCTTTTCAATGTAACTAACTGTTCTTTGTAAACATTTTATTATAACAGCATGATCATGTGTTTAATTAATTTAACAAATAACTTTTATAGTTTTCAACAATAACCGAACTAACAACACACCTTATTTCAACTTGGCGGTAACAATTACTTTATTCAGGATTTTATTTAATGAACTAAATTGGGAATGTGTGCATGTAAGAATGTTTCCTTAGACATGTTGGACGGCATATTTATGGAAGATGAAGGTCAAAAAACAAAGGGACAGGGCATTATATATATTCAACAAATCATTCACTTCGTGACTAAACGTGCGAGCGAAGTGAGTTCGTGATTATAGCAATGGAAGCAAAAAGCAATACACGAGACACACTCGAGACGAGATCGAACGTATTGGAGGTAACATCACATCCTTTTCTCATCGATGAGGTATACGATACTGATTAGGCGTTTAAAGACCGATATAATTCATACAATAGACCAAGGAAATAGTATGATATTGGGAACTATGGTGGTATATAACCTCAAACATATTGATAGTGATAAGGCATACCATACTTATTAGGCATATAGATACTGATATAATGTCTACAATGGGCCGTGGCGATAGAATGAAATTGTGAGCTATGGTATGAACAATGGTATGATATTAAAGAGGAAGAAATGTACTTGACTATATCATGTACCATCTTTAAACATGGATGACATGTGTCGCAATGTAAGTATTTTTGATTTTAATTTTTAATTTTCCATAACAATATCTACTGTATATCCAGACAATTTATAAAACCTTTACTGTTTTGTATATAACCTCAAACATATTGATAGTGATAAGGCATACTATACTTATTAGGCATATAGATACTGATATAATGTCTACAATGGGCCGTGGCGATAGAATGAAATTGTGAGCTATGGTATGAACAATGGTATGATATTAAAGAGGAAGAATTGTACTTGACTATATCATGTACCATCTTTAAACATGGATGACAATGTGTCGCAATGTAAGTATTTTTGATTTTAATTTTTAATTTTCCATAACAATATCTACTGTATATCCAGACAATTTATAAAAACCTTTACTGTTTTGTATATAACCTCAAACATATTGATAGTGATAAGGCATACTATACTTATTAGGCATATAGATACTGATATAATGTCTACAATGGGCCGTGGCGATAGAATGAAATTGTGAGCTATGGTATGAACAATGGTATGATATCAAAGAGGAAGAAATGTACTTGACTATATCATGTACCATCTTTAAACATGGATGACATGTGTCGCAATGTAAGTATTGTTGATTTTAATTTTTAATTTTCCATAACAATATCTACTGTATATCCAGACAATTTATAAAAACCTTTACTGTTTTGTATATAACCTCAAACATATTGATAGTAATAAGGCATACTATACTTATTAGGCATATAGATACTGATATAATGTCTACAATGGGCCGTGGCGATAGAATGAAATTGTGACTTATGGTATGAACAATGGTATGATATCAAAGAGGAAGAAATGTACTTGACTATATCATGTACCATCTTTAAACATGGATGACATGTGTCGCAATTTAAGTATTGTTGATTTTAATTTTAATTTTTCATAACAATATCTACTGTATATCCAGACAATTTATAAAACCTTCACTGTTTTGTATATAACCTCAAACATACTGATAAGGCATACTATACTTATTAGGCATATAGATGCTGATATAATGTCTACAATAGGCCGCGGCGATAGAATGAAATTGTGAACTATGGTATGAACAATGGTATGATATTAAAGAGGAAGACATGGACTTGACTATATCATGTATCATGACAAGTGTCGAAATGTAAGTATTTTTTATGTTTATTTTAATTTTCCATAACAATATGTATATCCATACAATTTATAAAAACTGTTCTGTTTTGAATGCAACCTCAAACAAATTGATATATAAACATGGTATATTGTACATAAATATATATAGTATATAGTAGAGTAATTCACAAGAAAGCAATTGTAAGGGGTCCAAAACATACCTTAGATTTTACAGGAGTATCCTTTTTTGATAAAAATCAGAGTAAAATCATGTTATAAATCTTTTCCCCCAATCATCCATTCAGGCTAGCGTGTTTGAACATACGAGCACATATTAAGAATCACCCATGGCCAAGTTATATAATTAAATATATTTTATATGATTTAGAGCAGCTCGCCTACAGGTGAGTTTAATTAATAGTTAAATCCCTTATTAGTACCCAAACATTAGACATTGAGTAGATAAACACGTCTAACATTTAACCAGAATTTTCAACCAACACTTTTGCCATTTTTAATTTGGTGAGATAATTTAGTCAGTGAAGTTGTGTATTACACAAAAGATATTCATTCTGGCGAGATAAGTTATTCAAAAAATTCTTCAACCGTCACACCAAACATAGCTACTTGCAGTAAGTTCGTTTTGTAAATTGCAGACACATTCCCCGATAACTTTAAGAATTACTTAATATAATTACACAACGAAAGGTTTATTCCAGTTATGTTATACAATTAAATTTGGTTCGATTAAAGTTTTTCGACAATTAATCACTGTCAAAGTGTATTATTGTACCTACGGATTCCATGGCAAGTACTGCATTGTTGAGATTGATGTGTCAAACGTTGTTATACAACGACATCAATCATCATCACGCGTGTATTGTGGCCGATATTTGAACTGCATGAATATTGAAATATCTAAAAAATACGTAATTTTATTGCATTCAAAGTCCAAAAATACAATGTAAAAGACTGAATGTTTACAGACTTAAATTTTTTATGACCCAAACTGTAATAAAATGTCTCCAATAAACTACAAATGGTTTTAATGTTACTTACACAAAACATAAACAAGTTATTATTATTCAGAAAATGTATCAAAGGTAAATGAATCGTACTAAAAAGATTTGATATGATTGGTTCTCAATAATCTTTACCATATTCGCATATTTCTGTCTTGTAGTCAATCAGACATGTTTCTAGAAACCATAGACAAAACGATGCCATTATTGATTATCATAAATCCACTGTCTACTTATAATACATCCATGTATTTAGTTAAATAAAAGATTTAAAGTAAATTTTATTGCTTAGTAGAATTTATCGATGAAGAAAATGACATCCTTATGAATATTTAAGACTAATTCGTGTTTTTCCATTTCGTTACCCAGATGTTTATATTTAAAGTGATTATATATTTTTACATAGGTAAAAACATCAAAACTTTATTTATGTTATTACAATTTATTATAGTTGTATATGTGAGCCAATAAAATTCTATTCTTTTTCCTATTTATAAGTTGTCAAGAAATTATTTAAGTAAAGCTAAGGAAAATATGTACCGATTTCTCCAAACGAGGTGCAGTTCACTAAAGAGAAATAGAAGGAATAAAGAGAAATAGACAGGGAAAATGCTGTATTTTAGTTCTCTGTAAGGGTTTTACGTACACCATACTATACTACTACACTATAATAATGTTTTCTTATGCTGCAACTTGTGAAGTTTTCAGGTATTTTACAAATATAAAAATAACAATGAATATTCAATACCTGTGATAAAAATAACTTTCAACACATTCCTGTAACTATGAAAGCAATGAATTTCCACCCTAAAAATCCCTTCAAGATCATGTAAGCATTTTTTTAATGTTATATTTTTATGTAAAATTGATAGCTATGTAGAATAATTTCCCAGAAAGCAGAATAATTAAAGAAATTGGTTTAGATTACTGACTACGCTCTACGTTTTAATAATTTATTACTTAAATAAATTATATAACTTTAAGGCACATTCACCCAAATAAAAAAAATTTTTGAAATGGAAGAAAATTTTCCTATGGATAAAAAGACACTTTAATCCCTGAGGCTGAGTTTCTGTACAAGCCGTAAGAATTTCACATTTTTATCATTAATTTAACTGTCTTTATTTAGGCCTGATTACAAACTGCCCACATTATATTTACTGAATGGCTGTAATTTCATGTAGATTTATCGAAAAAAGAAAACTTTTGTATTTAGGAAATATATCTTAAAGATATGAATATTGCAAATAGAAAACCATACCGAAAATCTATCGCACCAACTTAAATTTCGTCAGAATTTACTTGCTTGTTAATTCATTTTAGTATTAACTCAGTTTCAATTGAAAAATAATCCAATAATGTGCTATAATACTTTTACTATTTAGTTAAATAATTATAGTTCGATATTGAAGGTACAAATAATTAGGTTTTAAGAATTAATTATAACAAAATCTTGTTTTCCTACAACAGATAATTAAA
This sequence comes from Homalodisca vitripennis, assembly GCF_021130785.1. Classification (NCBI taxonomy): domain Eukaryota; kingdom Metazoa; phylum Arthropoda; class Insecta; order Hemiptera; family Cicadellidae; genus Homalodisca; species Homalodisca vitripennis. The sequence goes on from NC_060213.1 coordinate 68,395,213, forward strand.
AATGTGTATTATTAACGATAAAAGATCTATTTAAACATATGTGTAGATAAAATAAAGAAGATATCATATCAATTTAAAAGTATGATTAAAATATTAAATGACAGAATATACTAATTTGTATATCTATAAGCAGAATATGATTTTATTTGAAATAAAATAATGTCATTGTGAATATTGATATAGTTTTAAAACTCTGCATATATGTATACCAACATGTCTTACATTACAGATTCCATTTGAGGCCAGCAATTGATCAATCATAAGTTAAGTGGACTGTTACCGTCTATCTTAGTCCATATAAACTTAATGCAGGTTTCTAAAATAATGAGTCACGATAGAGCTTTGATTTTTTTGTTCCTTTAAAGCACACCTTTTTATAGATCATGACCAACTAAAATTACAATTTATCATTTTTTAGTATTAAAAAACCAATTTTAAAAAATTCACCTTTTTAAAACTAAAGAAATCACAAAAATATTTTATTTCTAAGATAATACTTTTTATTTTGTAAATACCCTTTGGTCAGGCTTTATAGTACATAGGTTATAGTACAAAGTACAAGTGATAAAAATTTGAGAGGTCTAAGTTCATAAATGGCTGAGAAAACTTGCATCTAAATAGAAAAAAAACCAACTTACGGGAATCGAAGAAAATGTCTTTAACTACAATAGCCTAGTAGTTTCCTGAGCTGTAGGATGGATTACCTGGGTCTTCACTTTGTGTAAACATGTCTTCAAGGAGTTTTCTTTTCAAAGCTCTCTTGTTCCTTATTTTCTTTTCTAGTTCTTGAACTTTCTTGTCCGCTTCCTTCACTCGCACTATTTCTAGGCGCTGCATCGCTTTTACAAAATCTTTCCCTGGGCGTAGGTTTAATGCTTTCAAAACTTGTAATTTACTAGAAAAGCCGTCATTAAAGCTACAAACTGCAGAGTAAACACCAACTTTAATGGTAGGCAGAGTTACAAAATTTCTTTTTGGTATTAGAGACCAAATGACACTATTTAATGACTCATTTTGGTTTTAAGTGTCCCCTTTCAAACAACGCTCCAACAGTTTGGTTTCTGAAAGGTCATTGAATATGGGTTTTATAAAACTAATAACACACTCTGGGATGTGAAAATGTTTATCATGGTCATACATTTCACTGGTCAGTAAACTCAGGTTATATTTACACTATGTCTCATTGTCTTTAGGGCATAGCTGATGAGTAGGTTTATCATTATTGATGACATCGTGTGAAAGTACACTGCCCATATTGCCTTTCTCATCTCTTCAACACTCTGCACATTTCGCCTTATGGCCAGGCCATAATAGGTCTGCAGTTTTTGAATATTAGGCTCTCTTAGCCTACCCTGCCCACCTAATCCCTTACCATCCTCAAGTTTTACTTTAACCGAAACAGATTTTAATTTTAAAAGCCGCTTTCCAATCCTCTTTGGTACATGTCCAATGCACTCTAATTTTTTAAAGTTCTTATTTGCTGTGACAAATATAAAATAGTTGCTCTTAAGTCTATTTTAAAGGTAAACTAAACTAAACTAAAACATTATTTAATCAAGGGACACCATTTTAATAATTATCTCCTTTATAACCTTATATAACTAATTAAATTGTAAACTAATTTAGACTACCGCTAATCATTGTTAGGAGGCGTGGTGTATTATGGAAAATTTAAAACAAACGTACGTGTATTATTGTTATTGTTTGTATTCCTCCCTTATCTAAAAAAACCTGTAAATATAGTAATGCGTATCTGTCAGCAGATCTGCAGTAAACTTTACTTAAAAGTGTCAACATATGTTTCAATTAGTGTGGGTATTAGTGGAGGACAATAGTAAGACTATATGTGAGACTATATATTTTTTATTTTTCCTAATTTTTCTTTGGAATGTAGTGATTTCATTGCAGTAATTTGTTTTTTCCAATGATTACTATAAGTTGGTAAAAAAAATATTATAGAAACCCTTGCATGCCATTTTTCGACACTAACTGAACATCATTCATGTTCCACTAACTAACACTTTCATATATTTAACCACTCATCATTACGACTAATGTTAAATTGCGGAATGTGACTCCGGAAACTCACTGTTCCTAACTACATATAATCTCACTACTGTCCTCCACTTAAATACTCACACTAATTGAAACATATGTTGACACTTTTAAGTAAATTTTTACTGCAGTTCTGGTGACAGATACGTATTACTATATTTACAGGTTTTTTTTAATAAGTGAGGAATACAAACAATACTAATAATACACCTACGTTTGTTTAAAATTTGCCATAATATACCACGCCTGCTAACAATTATTAGCGGTAGATTAAATTAGTTTACAATTTCATTAATTATATAAGGTTATAAAGGAGATAATAATGAAAATGGTGTCCCTTCATTAAATAATGTCTTAGTTTAGTTTAGGAGAGTGGAATTTCTTTTATATAATAGAATGAATTACCTTTAAAATAGACTTAAGAGCAACTATTTTATATTTGTCACAGCAAATAAGAACTTTTTAATTTAAATACAATTCTATTGTATAAGGATTATATAACGCACATTTTATTTGGTTTCATAAATTGGAAATGTTATAGAAACTAGCTTAAGTTATATATTCCAAGGAACGAATTGCTTATTACTTTTATTATATAATAAGTTATGAATAATCAATCCGGTACCGTAATATTATTAATGATAATGCCTGGTTTACATAGCTATGCAGAAACGGTGTCAATTATATTATTGTTCAAACTGCAATCAACTGAAAAAAGTGACACGTGTAAACCTCATTGATATTTTAATGTAACTTACACGTGGCCGCAGAACATCACTGCAAAAAGGGCAAACTAATTTGTTCTGACACGACGTTTATTTTTTGCCACGTCATTGCCGATTTTATGCCTCGTTCACTGGTATGTCATTTAAAATGACATGAACAATCCTGACTATCACTATAACGTTACCACGGTAAATGATATTTCCATGCATTATCTCAGTATGTTTATGATAAAAAAACTTTTATTTTCGTTATAAGACCTAATCATACAATTTTCTACAGTAATAAAAATTATTAAATTTATATTAATTATTGATGGATATTTCTTTAAAGACTTGGATACATTTACTTATTTAAGTAAACTAAATTAATTTACACAGCACTAAAGAAACATATACTTATTTCTGACGTATGAACGTTCATTTACAGTGTATAATTTAAATTAATAAGAAAGTTGTATCCAGTTTTGGAGTTCCAAAAGTATTGAATTTGTTACCCACTGGAATTCATGCCGATACTACAGGGGAATTTGTTTACGTGTAACCTAAGTGAGTTTACATTACCAGTCATAAAGTATAACGTTTTTCATTGTCTCTGTTGTTAGTGATTAGGATTTAACCTCATTAAACTCATTTACTCGGCTATTAGCCCCGATATAGAAATGGTCTTGTTGAATGTTTACAGTTTATTATGCTATTGAAGTTTCCTCAGGAATACGAATCAATGCTGTCTGGCCGCTGTGATAAACACAGATTTGAATGAGTATTTGGACGTTTTTATAAATTATTTAAACTAGAGAAATTCGAGTAAAGTATTTAAGGATTTTCCATTAATGGATTTGTCCTGCCCTTAAGTTTACTACTTAGATGTGTAACTGTCAGCCCGTGTTGCTTTTATACTAGTCAGGAATATTCCCCAATACGAGACATGAGACAGGTACATTTTGGAAATCCTACTACAGAGAGTTTGTGAGCACAAGCCGTCTCAAATTCGTCCTGGTTTGGTAAAAAAGGGAATAATTTAAAACAAATTAATATGATACTTAAATACCCGTGCGATATATTGAATCTAGTCTTTTAATATGTTTATGGCAGGCTGATATTAAATAATGCTGTAGATCTATTATCCATTTGCTGGGCAAATTATATAACATGATGAAAGCTCAAATCCAAACCACCTCATAGTGTAACCATGCAGATTTACAACACACAATAATCCGACAGGAAAATATTTCAGTCGTGAAAGGGTGAAGGAGGAATAAACAAACTTAAGGAAAATATTTCAGGTTTTTTGTAAACATTTTACATTAAAATTGGTTTTATTAGCTCCAATCAAACACTTATACTAGTATGACGTGAATTAGCATTAGATATTAATACTTTAATATGATATATGTACCCAAACTCAGGACTAGGAGATTTTCAAACTAGGAAATCTAAAATCTAAATTTAAAAAGACAAGAAAGTGATGCAATGAAAAGTTTCAAATATTATACTTTAAATTCTTCTATTAGTGTTCCACTATTTTATCAGAAATCTTAGTTAGTAAAACACAGTACAAACCATTTATAGTTTACCGGACGTTGAAATCAAATTACAGGAAACTGAAATAGATTAGCATGCTTTGTATAAAGACAAACCGATATAAAACATCAAATTCATAATGTGTGTCGATAACTGAATACAATTAAACCATATTTACTGTTTGTGTTATTACTGTACTAAACTGTACTATTTTCAGACATAAATCCGGATTCCCAGTGGATGGATGTCTACATTAATACCGATATAAAGGTCAAAATAAACCACAATACATACTCAAATATACTGTATAAAAAAGATGTGGGATGTTTTGTCAGTTTACAAAACCAATGTTGCGTTATGCTACACACCATGTCTAGCCATAGGTAAAAAAACTGTAGTGAGGCCTCTCTAACAATAATGAGTACTCAATTGCAGAGTACAATCATTACATAGGATGTCTGGTAGGTCAGGTCAAAAACCAATGTTACTTAATGAGGCATACTACGCCTAGCTACAGGTAAAGCTGACTGGTGGGGTAGGACTCTATCAACAATGAATAGTCAATTATAATGTACCATCTGGAATTTAAAATGTCCGGTTGTTCGGGCCAGAAACCAATAATGCGTAGCGCGGCTTACCAAGTCTAGCCAAAGGTTAGACCAACAGGTGGGAGAGGGTCCGCTAACAACAATTGTCAATTGTACAGTACAGTCAGGATGTGGGATGTACGGTCGGTCAGGTCTGAAATTAGTATTGCGTAGTGCGGCACACCGACCCTATCCACAGGTCATAACAGATCCAGACCTCAATAAAGAAGCTCACCAGCGACGTTTTTAAGCCTTCCATTTCAGAAATATGTTATTCGACAAATATTTTATATAGTGATTTTTGAGTTTGTGTTATTATTCATATACCCGTGAATACATTTTTAATTGATGTTTTTCCAATACCCTGCATTAAAAAATATAGTTAAAATTATATCTTAAAACGAACATGGAAGGTATACAAGCATTTTAACGCTAAAAGTAAAGTGTACATGACGACAGTTATTAGATTTGTATAAACCTATATGCATTTACTTTTTTGTATTGTTCAAGGTTTTGAAAATATTATTATAAGTGATATATTAGACATCGTAAAACTAAATTGACCGGACTCTTATTATCCCTCAATCAATAACAAATTGAACTTATTAGACTTTTAATCGCTATAATCTCTATCATTGCTAATATCGCAATAGGGACGCTGTATAAAGAATTGTAAAACAAAACGGCATTAATACAAATATATACGTTAAAAGTATTCGATTCTCAATTTACTAGGGAATCAACTTAAAACGGCAGCAATAATTACAAGTACTTTAAAGTAATTAAGGAAATTGTAACCTAATGTCTTTTCGCACAGTTTTAAAAGCTAAGGTAATAATAATATAAACTAAATTATAACTGTACGTTTATCTATTTCTCAAATGTGATGCCCCTTTGTTATTAAAGGATATTTAATAATTAACTTAATATTTTTGTGATAAAACAAACTATTTACAGATGGTAAATGTCTTTATTTCGAGAGATACAATGTTTCTATTTTCTTCATTTCTCTACTTTTTTCAGTTTTAAACATTTCTCGAAATATAAATAATATAATTTTTTTAAATCTGACCATCATTTTACCGCATTTATAGTGATAATGCCGTTTTGGTTCAACAAAGCTAACCTCCCCCGCTGTCTCATTGAAATCGGCTGACTCTTTTGCGCTACATGACTGCATTTTATAAAAATGTTTCCATAAAATATAGCGTAGTTCTATTTTATTTCTCATTTGTAAACTTATTTAAACTCAATGGAATAATAAAAAGTAACAATCGAAAGTGTATATATTTAGTAGTATTAATCCCTCAGACTATCAATCCAGAATGTATTAGCACAAGGGAAATACCACGAGAAACTAAAACTCTTAGATTCTATGGTCACTCCTATCTACCTAACTACCTAACCTTTATTTCCATTGAAAATGTTCTATAATATGCGGTCGTACAATATAAACACGTATAAATATAAACAATATAAACAATATAAACACCAATGCATTTTCTAACATTTACTCAAATGATATAAACAATAATTACATTCACGGACAAAAGTTTAATTTGAGATATAACTTATCACTCAAATGCAAAGTACTACGCCCTAGATTTTGTCATAGCCGGAAATAATAAATGTATGAAAATATTGTAAGACCTATAAAGTATGTACCACCTTGTATGCATTTTAGATGTGTTTGATATATTTTTCAAACGAAATCAAGTTATTTCTTATCATTGTTTAAAGTCATTTCATCTATAAATTCTATATATATATATTATATATATATATATAGAATTTATATATATATATATATACATTCATTAAATTTGTATAAATGGCAATAGCCGAATTTAATTTATTTCAATAAACATTGAATCGCAAAAAGTACTTGCTCCACCGGGACTCGAACCCGGATCTCTCACTTGCCGGGTGAATGTGCTACCATTTCACCACAGAGCCCTCACTTTTTACGATTCAATTATTTTGTATTTGGCCGTTTCTTTCACATATGTGTTTAAATAACCAAACTAACATATGATCGGAAGACCAAATACCTGTCAAATGACTTCTATTTACATTCATTAAATTTGTATAAATGGCAATAGACGATATACTAATATATATATAGTAAGTAAGCAATACATAGATACTTCATTTTGAGAACTACGTTTTAGACGGAAACAGTGTAGCAGCAGTCAATAAAGTGAAACAGTATTGTCAAAGTATGCGTTACCTACAACCTAATATAATGTATTCGTACCAGATTGAAACGATCAGAGCGTCGCGATGCCATCAGCGTTTCATAGAATATTTACAGTCGTCAGATTGCTCGCTAATGTAATCTCGTGTTACTCTGAGAATTTTTGTTTACTGCATTATGTTATGAAACGTCTAAAATACATCTCGGTGAATAAATATTTAGGCACTTATATCCCAAGAATGATACAATTATTAAACAACTAAATGACCCGGCTATTGTTTGTTGTAAGTTTAATACTATAAGATTAATATCATGTAAAGATTATACATTAATTCTCATTTATTTATCAACGGCAAAACCATTTTCCAATGAGCCTTAATGGCTTAACCGTTTACAGTATCAATAAAACACATGCATATATTTGCATTATTTATTGTATTAAATTCAAGAGCAATAAACATTAAGTAAATAATAAGAAAATTCTATATTGCTTACGGATATATGAGAGCATATATATGTCAGTGTGACAAATGTATAAAACGTAATAATAATTAAAACCAATTTCCCGTACTTTAATAGTTTTAATAATAAATTACAAAATAATACTCAGGACAATGAAATAAAATATTCTTTTATAAAGAAGTTGGAAACGCACGTTGATTATGTTGCATTTATGTGAAGCACTTGAATAAGGTTTGATCATTAAAATAAGAATTATATGAATTCTTTGTTTTCTTTTTTTCCAACATAGTCATTCATAAAATCAAAATAACTGCAGTATATTTTATTTCTGCAGTAATTTACACTCCCAATGAACCTATTTTGACCATTTTCTATGGTCAACAACCATAAACAAGGTTATAAAAACCTTATTACAACTCCGTATATCTGTTGTTCCATTTTGATCAGCCAAAACATTTAATTTGTTATTAAAATGATTCTGATTTTATACCTCAAGCTGTATTATATTCAAGGAAAATCAGTTCAATCGAGATCTTATTAAATAGCCATAAACTTCCCATCACTTGCTAGATAGACAGATGATGCTATCAACTATTCTCTCACTCAACTGAACTCGCCAAACTGGCACGTCATTAATATGGGAGCAGCAATCTATTAGTGTAAGCCTGTACGTATGGTATTATAGCGTTTAGTTACAGGTTTAAAGCATTCACATTGTAATTTGCAGAATTTGTTGATAAATGTGCTAAAGACATCACTCTATGTATGTAATCCATCAGGTATCAGTATTATTGTTTATTTATTTAACGGAAACCCATTACATGCAACTACATAACAATAAACATTCAATGTTTGAAGAAAAAAATTACACAATAGCTATATATTACACGGATGGCAGCAGGCAAAAACATTAATCAAACAAGAGTCCATCGTGTATGAGAGGTATCCAAGTCAAAAAAGAGACAACGTATACAACCAATGACAGTACTATAAGTAATATAAGTAACAATAACAATAATAAGAGAATATAAGTATATGTAAATACACACATATATGTATAATAAAAAACTAAGAACCAATAACATAAATATATTTAAGCATTAACAAAGAAATAGTGGAACATTCTATAATAATCAACAGTATTAATCATGCATAGCAGCCGTGCACAAAACACATCCACGTCCAACTAAATCCAGCTTATTAAAAATCTATATCAATTCAAGAAGTAATATCAATACGAAAACAATAACAATCTATAACAATAACTGTGTGATAGAGTAACAATGTGATAACAATAAAAATGCCATAACAATAACAATAAACCAATACAATACAAGAAGTATAATAAAAACCATAACAACTAACGTAAATTATCAGTAAGCAGTAACAAGAAAATAAACCATGCAACATACAATAACAAACGATTACTTAGCTATAACATCGAATAACAACTCCGCAACAATCACAGCCACTCCAAAATACCGAGTGCACCACCATTCGCAGTACTGGCACTGATCAAAGTGATACATCACAAGACCACTGACAACATGTGATACTGAGGCCCTAGGCGCCACCAATTAAATATTTACGCAAACAGCACCACTGCTAATGATCACCAGAGAAGTGGAAGTCCTTAATTGATCTTCAGAAAGTAGCCTCCGTCATGAAGAGAAAGTCCACCTTTCAGAAAATGAGTTTCCAAGACGTTGCTTCCTGACCATGGCGCTGTTCATTTCATAGTTAGTCACATGATGGAATCTACGAAAAAGTTCTCTGGATCTTGTATGAGAAGGCAGATGAAAAGATACACGTTCCAGCAACTCAGGGCAATCTATCAGACCATTGATTATTTTATAAAGGAACATTAAATCTTGGACTTTTCTTATGGCTGCCAATGGTGGAAAACACAGCGCTTCAGCCAAATGGTCCACAGGTACCTCTTGGTAGCCACTTCTTAGCAATATGAGCGTCGGCATTCAAGGTAGGTGTCCATACCACACTCAGATTACAAACCGGGGGAGGCCGTCATATGACATCACCACCAACACTGAAATAGAAATGAGTTGGTGATTTTATCCTGTGATATGTAATTTCTAAGCACTTTTTGCTATTTAGCGCCATGGAGGAGAGTGGGGATGAGCCTGCATTAAACCCGCGTTTGACGGGTTCTAATAGTTCTTATGTTTTGAAAACTATACGTACGTGACAGTGTTGGATTACGTTACCGTCTTATCGGAACCAATAGGTGCTGCCGGAACTGTAGAGAGAGAAAATCTAAGTTAAGCCATTAATGTTCCGGTCTCCGCCTGGTCTTCGGTCAGGATCAAAGGTCAAGCGAGTGCCTCTACAATCTACTGATAAGAAAGGTTTGGAGCGCTTCTTATCTGATCCGTGCGCCTCACCTTCAGCGATGCCTGGAGGTAAAGAGACCCCGACTACGGCCCACCAATCCATCGAGGCGTGCGTGGGGGAATGTTTTTCTCACGCCGGCGCCTTTGACGCCCTTGTGGCTAAACTGAAGGTTGTGGTCGAGGAAGCTGTCCAATCAAGAGATCAGCCGACTCAGCGAGGAGCTGACAAAACTGAGGTCGGACATGGTGAGGATGGAGGTGGCGCACGCGGAGCGGGTGGCTGACTTGGAGCAGTACACCCGGCGGAGCAACGTCCGTGTCTACGGTGTACCCGAGGAACGGGGGAGAACACCGACGCCCTGGTTGTGAAGCTCTGCCAGGAGAAGCTGGGGCTGGAGATGACGGAGGCGTCAATCAGCCGCTCCCACAGGGTTGGAAGACCTCAACCTCCAGCGGCTGACGGCAGAACCAGGCCTCGGGCAATAATCGTCCGCTTCGTGAGTCACCGGGACCGCCGAGCAGTCTACGCCGCCAAGAAGAGACTGAAGGGGACCGGCGTGGTGGTGCGCGAGGACCTGACGGCGCGGCGCCAAGAGGTGTACCGGCGGGCGGTCGAGGTCCATGGGCTGCGCAGCTGCTGGACCAGCGACGGCCGAGTGATGTGGGTGGACAGCCGTGGACATAAGGGCAAGGCTACAAGGTTGGCGGACGTCAAGTAATCTATTGAAAGTAGCTTAAATTAGAAGTATTTCATTTTTTTAAATTTAAAAACTATTTATAATTTATTATGATTTTTGTTTTGTATATGTAAAGTAAAAGTAAGGCTTGATTTTTTTCCTTTTTTATTATGTATGTATGTTTGTATGTATATATGTTAATTTACGTGTTATTACTTTATATTGTGTTTTACATAGCACTCGGTTTTGAATAGCATAAAGAAAAAAAGCATGTAATAAACCATTAATGATTTTAAATAGAAAACATTATCAACACTTCTACATAAGAAAATAACTTTTGTTTTTATTTTTAATTTATGTTTGAACAAATCTTCTTTATTTTGTTAGTATATTTTTATTTCGACTACCGTAATTAATTATATAAATTTATAAACCAGTTTTATACAGCATTTTATTATTGTATTCCATTGTTATAACTATTTTATTATTGCACCCCTATTTTATTTTATTTTCACACAAGGAGCCGTACAGCATGTAACTGTGTTTTGGCTCAGGTAAAAATGGTTAGGAGCATTATTGAGTGGATGAGTGTGTGTGGGTATGTCAGTGCCGCGGCCGCGGGCCGGGGCGGGCGTGTCGCGCCACCGTGGACTGTGGACCCAGGATAGCGGGTCCGCACAGCTGTCGCCGCGCCGACCGACCGGCCCCCCTCCACTCCCCGCCTCCTCACTCCACAGCTGATATCTTATCTAGCTCCTTAGCGCCATACCCTAGACACTTGAAAGCCGCACATATTAATGCTCAGTCGCTGAGGGGGCATATTGATGAGATCAGAGAAATATTTCGGCCTCAAAATTTTGATCTGATTGGCATTTCGGAAACGTGGCTCAAGCCGAGTATTCGCATAAGTGAGGTGGCCCTTCCCGGATATACTCTGCAGCGGAACGACAGACTGGGAAAGACAGGTGGAGGTGTTGCAGTTTATGTCCGGGAGGGCTTGAGATGTAAACAGCTTGCGTTATCTCCATCTGAGTACTCGGCCAGGCCCGAATTCATTTTCATTGAAATTGGCTTGTCTGGTTCGGATGTACTATTACTGGGAGTGTGTTATCGCCCGCCCAGGACTGGTCATCTGGCAGACTTTGAAAATGCTCTCTTGCAACTTATGCATGGATATAGTCGAATATTGATCATGGGCGACTTCAATACTGATTTACTGATAAACAATCAAGACTATGACTATAGACAACTGACTTCTATTCTCGATTCTTGTAATCTGACAATACTGCCACTGGAACCGACACACCACACTGCCGGATCTGACACTCTCCTTGACCTTATGGTTGTTTCAGAACCACAGCATATCGTCCTCCATGGGCAACGTCCAGTCCCTGCCATATCAAAGCATTACCTAATCTATTGTGTTTATTTTGTAAATATACCTAAGGCTCAAGTTAGATTCATAAAATACAGAGACTTTAAAATATGTATGAGTCTGATATTTTGATGATTTCATGGCAAAACCTTGAAAATCTTGAATCTGTAGATGATATGGCGGATAATTTTAATAAAACCATCATGGGTGTTTATGACAAACATGCACCTATAGTGACAAAGCGTATTAGTAAAAGGCGTCCAGTGCCCTGAATGACAAACGAAATTCTCAGTCTCATGGCACATCGCGACAGTCTATACAGGAGAGCGAGGCGCTCCCAAGATCTTATACTTATGGACCAGTACCGTGAACTTAGGAATAGGGTTAAGCAGCTTCTACGCAATTCCAGACTGAGATACACGCGAAGTCTTTTTGAGAATATAAAACAGTCGTCAAGCGACTTATGGCGAAAGGTTAAAAGCCTTGGGGTGGGAAAGCAACGTGAATCACATCAGGTCCATATCCCATTGAATGAATTAAATACCTTTTTCACTTCTTGTAGTCCAACTATCGACCAAGGTCAAGTGAATGACTACTTAACCTATCTTCATAACTTACCTGATCACAGGCGAAATTATCCTGAGTTTACTTTTAAGCCAATGATACAGGGTGACGTGTTGAGGGCTATACGCCGTATCCGCAGCAATGCTGTGGGGTATGACGGTATTCCAATACGCCTCATTAAAAATATCCTCTTTGCTGTCCTCCCTAGTATTACTTTAATCTTCAACACGTCATTAAGAAGCTGTGTTTTCCCTTTTCAATGGAAGTCTGCCCTTGCCCTCCCCCTCAACAAGATCTCAGCTCCAGTGTCATGCTCGGATTACAGGCCGATAAGTATTCTACCTGCACTATCTAAAGGCCTTGAGAGAATTGTGCACTGTCAAATTACTGAATATCTGACTAAATATAACATATTAAGTGACTACCAATCTGGTTTTCGCACAAACCACAGTACTGAAACTGCACTGCTAAAGGTAACTGATGACATACGACTCGCCATGGACCATAGACAGGGCACAATTCTTACTCTCTTTGATTTTTCTAAAGCTTTCGACAGCGTAAACCACAAGTTATTGTTAGCTAAATTAAGGGTAGTAGGGTTTTCTGATCATGTTATTAATTGGCTGAGATCATATCTGTCAGAAAGAAGGCAGTGTGTCAAGGTTGCTGACATGACTTCGGACTGGGGGTGTGTTACTTGTGGGGTGCCTCAGGGTTCTATCCTGGGTCCCCTACTCTTTGTACTGTATGTAAATGACATTCACAGAGTTCTCAAATACTGCAGGTATCACATGTACGCTGATGACCTACAAATCTACTTGCTCTTTGACGTTAACTCCATTAATGACTGCATCAACAGGATCAATTACGACATTAAAAATATAGTTTTATGGTGTGGAAACCACGGGCTTACACTAAACCATGCAAAAACCAAACCAATACTTATATGCCACACACGTTTACGGAACTTTCTAGACCCGAACACTATTGAATCCTTAATTATTCACGGAACTACTCTACCATACTACGAAACAGTGAAAAATCTTGGTTTGACATTTAACTCGAATTTGACTTGGACTGAAGCGGTGAGGGATATATGTAAAAAAGTCTTTGCATCTGTCCACTCACTGATACGCTTACAAAGATTTCTACCTGAACGGATCAAACTACTCTTGACAAAATCACTAGTACTTCCACACTTCAATTACTGCAACTCTGTGATGAATGACATGACGGTAGCACTTAGTGAGAAGCTGCAAAGGACTGAAAACTACTGTTTACGTTACGTTTATGATGTGAGACGAGACCAACACATTACACCATACTATATTCAGGGAAATATTTTGAAATTAAAAGAACAACGATCAATCAAAATACTAAATTTAGTTCATTTTACAATCTGGATTTCCAAAATATTTTTCAAACTATTTCCAATTTATATCTCATGATAGTGTAAAAAGCACTCGCTCTGGTTCTCGTACCTTAAGAATGCCCCAACACAGGACTGTAGTATTTGATAGATCTTTTCAAGTGATGGGTTGTCGTCTGTGGAACTCCCTCCCCCCAGAAATCACTTCCTGTGGCGGCACTGAGACGTTTGTACCATGAACGGTTGGTCGGGGGCGGGTCCGTCCTAGGGGTCTGTGGGTGTGGTACTGGCGTTGTGTGTGAGGAGTGTGAGTTAGTCAAAACTCCATATATATTATTTATTTCAAAAATATTCTTATTATATATTTATAAATTATTGTTATTAGGTATTAATTATAGTTTTTGGTTCTTATTAAAAATGGAAGTTGTAATATTATTTTGTGTTATGATTGTATAATTATATTTTTATTTAGAAGTATCATATTTATAATTTTTTAGTGTTTAGATTAATGTTTAATTTAATGTATTTAGTAAGGTAGATTAGTTAATATTAATTTGGTTAATATTTGTTAATAATTATTGATCAGACAGGTTAAGTGTAAGAAAGGGCCATGAGGGCCTAACTTTGCCTGTTTAAATAAAGGAATTTTCATTTTCATCTTTCTGCACGCACCATCCCTCTATTGCAGTCAAGTCATATTGAAGAACCTTACAATCATCAGAATGTTGAATCGCCTTAAAGATCTTGATGTCATCGGCAAAGAGTAAAGTATTAGCTTCCAGATTGTAGGCAATGCCGTTGATAAATATATTGAATAGTTTTGGACCAAGATGTGATCCTTGGGGAACGCCAGAAACTGCTAAAAAGGGTTCTGAGACTGACGAAGCAAACCTCACTGACAATTGGCGATCAGACAAATAGCTAGCAAACCATTTCAAAAAGAACCAGTAATTACACTAGCCTCGAGCTTAATAATAAGGAGAGGATGACTAAGCTTATCGAACGCTTTAGAAAAGTCTAAGTATAAAGCGTCCACCTGCTCAGCCTTTTTGAACGCTTCCACTATGTAATTTTGTAGAACTACTAGGTTGGTGACGGTCGATCTGCCATGAAAAAAACCATGCTGCTGAGGAACAATACCTTTAGACAGAATTCGATCACCTTCTTCAAAACCAGTTTCTTGAAGACCTTGGCCAAAGTCGGCTGTACGGCAATTGGTCGATAATTACAAACATTATCAATAGCACCCCCCTTGTAAATTGGCACAACTTTGCTTGAGAGCCTCAGGGAAGACACCACTCTGCAGTGATTTGCCGAAAATTTTATGGATTTGACCGGTTAGAACTGGACTGCAATATCTCAATACATTCGGGGGAATCATGTCCGGTCCACAACCTTTTAAAACATCAAGATTGACAAGAGCCTTCTCGACCTCCTCAAAAGTGACATCACAGTCAGCCATTAAGTCCTCCGAATCTTCTGCGATAGGCAAGACCAAGTTGCTCTGATTGGAGTTGGATTTGGAAAACGATGAAGAAAAGAACTGAGAAAAGTGTGAGTTCATTAATGCTGGTTCAGTAGTTGTTTTTCCATAGTGATTTATTTCATCTGAAATATATTGTTATATTTAAAACAAGAGAGTCGTCGTGTGTTATTGGAGGAAAGAGAACCACTTAAAATCTCAATGCGTTTCACTTCAGGTTTATTCTGACCATATCATTTTTAGTCCTGGTACTTAGTACTCTAAGCATAGCTCATAATTGCCTTAGAAGATAATTCCTCCTTATTGAGTTTCAAAGCTCACATTAGGTCACTACATATTCGTCATTACGCCTTCAACAACCTCTTAACCTTTTTGCTAGTTAAAAAAACTATTTAAAATCTCTTACTTTATGATAAAGAGAGTAATTGATTTTAACAACAATATCTGTTAAATCTTTATTCTATTTCACTTGCATAATATGTTATTTTCTTATGTGCTCATTCTCTTATCTGTCTAGCAGCTTAATAATATGAAATATAGTATAAAATCCTTTTCTCACTTGGTAATCAAGTCTTTGAAGCAAATGCTACATAAAAAAGATGCTCACCTCCGACAAGCAGATCATTACTGAAGCTTTTAGATGAGATTAACAAACTTCTGATGCAAGACGGATTTAAATTACAAAACCTATGATACAGAGGTTACCTAAAACAAGGCTGAGAGATGTCCGTGTTTTATCTTCCAGTTTTTCTCTACTGTAAACCTGCATCGGCCCACTCAAAGTCACTATTCCACTTGTAACTTTGACTTCTCTCTAGAGTCTCTTACTTCAAAGTGTGAAAGTGCTGAGCCTTATTGCCAAGAGTCTTCGTTGCTTTACTCTCCGAGCATTATGATAGCTACTTAATGTAGTTACTCCGCATTTCTGTCAGGGTTTTTTATGAACTTAAAAACTCTTTCTTAAATTTAAACCCCTTATTGTGTGATTTATTGTATTTGATATAATTATATATAAACTTTTTCTATAAACCAATGATCATTATAGATTCTATGAAACGCCCAAAAGAGGTTACAAAAGAGGATGGTCTTCAAACAATCAAAAATAAATGCTTTTAAGTAAACATAGCCAAGACTCGTGTTAAACTTTTGAAACGTATCACACTACCGCAGTGGGTATGTATGTGACAACCTCTTGGTTGACCTGTGATAAGTAGTTAGCTATAGTTTCAGTAGCTACCTATTGAATGTGTGTCCTTCTAGTACGACTCTAATTAAATCGCCTCCTGGTTATAAATTTTCTCCACTCGTTAATCAGCGTTTAACCACACTCGGGAACCAGCCGTTGAACAGTGATTGCGCTACATGAAGTCGGCATAACCCCCTTTTACGGTCATCGCGAGGGATAATCCCGTCTCACCTAGTGGATCATCCCTCTAGCAAAAAGGGCTGAGTTTTTCCGACTGTTTCATCTCAAGTGGTGAAACTTCATTTTACCTCACTATCCGTCTTCCCTTATTCTTGTTCAAGTTATTTTTGAATAATTTTAGCAAAACATGGTGAAAGTTTTGTCTTTGTGGGCAGTTCTCGCGTTAAAGAGCTTAATTTTCTAGCTTATTTACCTCTCGAAAGCTAACCGTGCAATTTCCT
This sequence comes from Homalodisca vitripennis, assembly GCF_021130785.1. NCBI lineage: Eukaryota > Metazoa > Arthropoda > Insecta > Hemiptera > Cicadellidae > Homalodisca > Homalodisca vitripennis. Next base: position 68,412,226 of record NC_060213.1, read on the forward strand.
AATAAATCCTCTCATGGTTATAAAATTTCTCCACTCGTACATCAGCGTTAATCACCAAAATCTGATTCTAAACCGTAAACACGTTCTATGTAACTTTCAGGTGTCTTTTCTTTCATCGAACTAGGCCGCCTCTTACGTGTGGTTAGACTGTGATCTCCTCTCTATAACATGTCTCTATTTCATACATTTTTTAACGCGACAACTGTTGTTATAATTATACTATTCGTATGTTAAGTATAACCATTCCGGTGATCAACTTATCATGCACCCTCTCTTTTTACACATTTATAAACTCCCTATACACAGTGTTGCGTGTGTATTTTTAAATGCCTGAAATTCTTTAGGAATCTATCACCTCTAAGGAGTGAACTCATACAGACCTCTCCTACAATTGACTATGATAATAGTGTCAATAAGATATGAAAATCCTAGTGACATTAGTTACATCCAAGTACAGCTTAAATAATCATCTTTACTGTACTTTCTCTAGTATATTTATTACTGATGTTGTGAAAAACTACGATTTAATTGCGGCTCTACCTATTTAATCCTGAGTATATGACATATGAAAATGTATTTCTATGTAAAACATTCCTCTAGCCAACTTTAAATTTAAAACTGTACAAAAAATAGTATCTAGTTTAGTTTTAACCCTTCCAAGCTAGTTTCATTTCATACTCGTCACGGAAGCAATATTGTGAAAGTCCATGAAGAGAACGAAGCCCCATTTACAACGTTTCACAGGAGAACATGTGCTGATCCTTTCATATTTTATGACACCAATGTGTCAATTAGGAGCCATTTTTTTCTTATCTAGTTCCATTTAAATTGTTATGATTGTAATTTTACTAAGTAGATATTTTGACACATATATCTTAAATATATTTGAGGCACAACCTTTTAAAATTCCGGAATAAGCAGCTTTTCATAGTACTCTAGTATGAAACTTTTTATTGTACTCTACGTGTAAGCTTAGTTACTCACTTGAGAAAGAAGTCAGATTATAAATATCTCATGTTGTATTGCCTGTAATGTTAAAAAAAAATATTACAGGTTAAACGTAGACTTTTATTTTTATATTAATATAATATTTACTTTATGATCTGTATGAAAGGGGAAGTGAAAATCTTTATAGAAATACATCTTCCACACTACTCATTTTACCTTCTGACTGACTATCAGTGTGTTAAAGTATATTATACATTTTAATCTATACGTTTAGTGTTCAGTGACAAACTTAACAGCACACATTTTACGAAAGGCCGGTAAAAAACTTGTTACAACCATATTAGAAGTTAATTTTAGTTACTGATCAAGTTCAACAAGCTTTGCTGTATAATACTCCGCTTACTAATTTTCCCAGACTAATTCCCTTGTTGCTCACAATCTCACGTCCATGATATTAAGAAGGAAATTTACTTAATAACATGCTGTTTGTATTATATAAATATTTATATAAATTTAGTCTCGTTTGAATACTTATTATGAGATATAAATTATTGTTAGTTTCTGTTCAACCAATTAAAAATTCCTTTTTATTATATAGTGCATGAATTAAAATGTAACTGTAATTAAAGTCTTTTAAAAATCACCAGGGAATTTAAACGGCTCTTATATAATGATTTTAACGTTAAATCAATTATTCATACTGCAGATGTTCTCCGTAATAGGAAACACCGTACCGGCCTCATAGGTTTATCGCATTACCCAGTGTGAGTTGGGTCGTCGGCCTTGCTCTTAAATTGCAATCAATGAATTGAGATTTTCCGACTACTACCAGTTGTCAATTGGACAGTTTATAAACATAATGATTTTAAATGATCAAACATGAACTTATGCGTTAAAACGATTCAGTGATTTACCTAAAAAATGCAGTTGATCAGACTATTTTTAACACAAATAATGCCTCGTACGAAATTAATATAGTGTATTATTACAGAGTAAATGATACAATTGTTTATCATATTTACTTTGTTAGTTTATTTGAGAGTAAACAGTTTGAGTATTAACAGTTGCTAAATCTAAGATTACCTAGCACAAACAATAGTTTCTAGAAGGATTTATATTTCTTTCAGAAAGCCAATTAGTCTGCCGTTTAATAAATCCATATTAAGGCATGACGTAAGAAGTATATATTACCGGTCAAGATCCAAACTGAGAGTAAATTGAATTCATATGCCGAAATATTTTTAAACTGAGATTTTTATGCAGGTCTGCAGTACCTAATTAATCGCTCTTAGTGTGGTGCTAATACGGGATTAAGCTGGATTGACCGGTGTCATTTAGTTACAAGAATATTGCTGTTCCTAGGCTTATGGGGCCGGTATATTGACTTAATATATTTTCCAGATTGATCGGCGGAAAAGGATTTCTTATACCACTTATCAGATTCTCGAAATATTTTAATATCAATATCATGAGGTATCTTCAGTAACAGTTGAAATAGAAAATTAGATTTTAGTTATATAAATATATTATTATTGTTGGTTTTATTATCATTACATTTTTAGCCTACTATAAACATAATTTTTAACATGTAGAGACAGGAGGAAATGCTGAATATAATTAGCATTGCAAAATTTCTGCAACGAATATTTTTACCTGGCTGTCAAAGATTTATCTTCATCACGTGACCGGCTTGATCATTGGTTTAATTAGCAAAGGCTCTGCCATTATAAATATTGATAATCGTGAATATAAAAACAATAATAATATAACACACCTTTTATATTAGTCCTAGTTTGCCTGCGAAATTATCTTCTAATTATTAAAATAATTTACTGCAGTCTCTTTTCAATGTTTATCTTTTTTTAAGTATTAAGTTATATTAAGAAGTTTCAGTTGAGACAACTAAACTCCAGACCTTATTAAATTCAATTTCACTGGCGTCACTGTCAACCAATGACTAGAATATGCAACGTTGTGGTTGGACTCGTATATCGTGTGTTTGATGTTACTGCAGACAGACAACCCTTTGACACTGCACCGTGACACAGTAGTCTGTATTCCCTCATATCAAACAGAATATCAGGGCACACATATTTTAAGAAAAGGTTTTGATTAAAAATCAGCTCAATTTAAAATCCGGAATCTCAATAAAATTGATTTGAAAGACGTTGATGACTGTATAATTAAAAAAAAAAAAATTGATATCACGTATAATTTATAATTTTTATATATTGCAAAAATTCAAAACATTTCAATACGTAATTCGTAATAAGTGGATGTTATGTAACGGAATAAATGCACGTTTACTACATTCATGCAGTTTACATCTGCATAATTAGCTGAGGTGCATTAGAAAAGAGCAGAAATCACTCTTTAAATTCGTTTAAGCCAAACTTCAAATGAGTCAACTCATTTATATCTCTTCATAGAAGTAGGAGTGGTGCCATAAGGAATTTATTTAATAGCAGATATTTATTTCTAATCCACTGCGCTTCTTGATCTTTGATCAAGTGAAGTAAATTTCACGGCAATAATTATCCCAATTGAATTGGTAGTGGCACATACTGTAAGATACTGTACCATGATGTACTATAATGTAATGTGTTGTACCAATATGTTGGTAACAATGAATGTCAGACTACATCAGCCAACATAAGTAAACGGTTCTTACTGGCTCCGCTCTTATGACGTCACATCACGCTACCCTGGTCTAGTTTGCCCTCCCTTGCTTACTCACTCTCAGCCATACAGTAACCACAAAACATATGTCCCTGCGGCACAAAGATAACCAGTTAATTTTCAGTATTTATTATCAGCTCCATCAATACACAACATAGGCAAGATACAATACGTATTAAAATTGTTTAGATGATGCTCTGAATCGAATAATGCAACTTTCTCGATCTGCATTTTCTACGATATATGTCTTGATAGGCTCTACTTTGGGTAACACGTTCATGTAATTCAATTCCTATTTTTTGCTTATAATACCTATTTCTCCTGAATTCCCATCGGTTATACCTTTTTCTCCTCCTTGCATAAAATTTAGAACATTTTTTTTTAACCATTAATATTTTGCACGGTTAATCTCATCTATTTGTATATTTAACTCCACTTAAGTATTTTTAGCTACAGAATAAATTGCATTTATTTATAATTAATTAGAATTGCCAATTACGACAAGATCTATGTAATATGTAATCTCGGTAGGAGGAATAATATCCCCCCAGAGTCTGAGGTATTACATGGGAGCTGTAGTGGAATGGGTCTCATATTCCAATTGGGGATTAGGGAGTGAGGCTGGATTATGATAGGCTCAAATGTGGGACCACATTGTTTTACTGTAATTCAGTTTCTATTCAATATAAGATGCTGGTCGATAATCGTTTCAGCTGTAAATTGTTTCTTACATTTAGTAAATATATATTACGTGTAAAGTGTTCTATGTGCAGGTTTTTTTGCATGAGGTAACAAGTTGTCCTTTCTGGTTCTATCTATGTGATTCTGCCTTTGAAATTATGACAAATTGCACTTAATAGAACTTTATAGTAATAATTTAAGTTCTTAAATATATATGAAACACACAACTTTGTTTAACACATAATAATAATACCTCTGTAACTAAAAAAACTGTATTGACACTAGTAGCTAAACACTGGTGGTCGTATATAAATATGAAATTAATAAAGAAACGGAAAAATATTACAATTTAAAAATTATTTGACAGTTTTTGTTGCTGTTTTGCAATATCTCCAATTATGGTCCTAAATTTCCAATGAATGAACCCAAAACCTCCTTAATAGTTAAAATATAACATATGAGACATAACCTATGTATATACGTATGACCTCATGCAGTATACCGCGTGTTTCATAACACAATAAATGTCGTAACTTCTAATAGATCCGTACTCTAATTAGAACAATAACAGTAGGCTACTTGTTCATAGCTTAGATGAGTTCGATAGCCAGTCTAAGCTATTTAATTGTTTCAAGATGGCCGCAGTACATATTTGCGCTAAAGTATTAATTAGTATATTTGTAAAATAGCCAAAAAAAAAACGCGAAGAAGATTACGCAGAAACATTAGTTGGAAATTTGAGTAAATATTAGAAATACACTGCTCGATGTGTAACGCACTTTTTAAAGACGGAGGTACTATTTAATATTTACTTTAAATTGCATCGTTGGCGAATGAAACAACTAATGCATTGGTAATACTATCTAAACGCTGTTATAAAAACCACCTTAATGATGAAAGCTGTAAATAGTTGTAAGGAGTTCTCTGAATATTTTGTAAGGAGTTTTACTGTATCTTAAGAAGTATTAAGGGATGAAACACTCTTCCCCTTAAACCCGATAAAGGTGCATTAAGGTGCAAAATAAATGCATTTATTTTTTTTAGTCTGTGCAACAACATGAGCTTAGCTGTGGATCCATATATAAATAATGTAGTGAGTTTATACAGCCGTAACTGTCATATTTGACCGGAGTAGCTTTTTATTTGTACGATATATTTTCTTCAATTTTGCAAAAAGACACACTAAGTATGGGACTAGAAATATCTTAGACCTGTGGTAGATAACAAGTGGTAGTAAACGCTTTTCAGCCGAAGTACATCTCGAAAAACCACGTACATATTTGATTGATCGGGGTAACACCATATATGTGAGACCGTAAATAAATCATAGCTTTTCAATCGAAGTAGATTTCAGAGAGTTTCAACATACATAAACTGTTTTTTATATCGCGTAAATAAAGCAAGCGCAAGTGTCGCTCCAGAAGTGATATTAGACACCTTTTAACTGAAGTAGGCTTCTCAAACGTAAGTATGTTTATATTTTTCTTCGTCGGGACAATAAGTCAGACTTTGTTATGATAATAAAGCTATCTTAGACCGGAATTGAATGACAAATGTTAGATCTCCTTATAGGATTTCACTCCTCCCCTCAAAGATATATCTCATTGTACCCGTCTTTACCATTTATCTTATAACCTTTAAAACACTACCAGCTAAAAATAAAATACAATTCCCATTTGATGGTTATTTACTTAGAAAGGGGTTACTCTCCAGGATTTCAGATTCCATATTCTCGTGTTAGAAGCTATTGATATATCATGAAACTCTAAAACCAATGACACACCAATGTCACAAATAAAGCTATTTAATAAATAAGTGTGTAGTAAGAAATTAATAAATTACTATTGTCTCCAACTTGCGAGCACTGACTCAGTTACAGTAAATATTTACTTCGCTATAAACATTTTATAACCTAGTCTTCTAATGACATGGAATTTTGCATACAATTATATTATTTCATATACACTCACTAAGGCACAGTTTCATACTTTAAGTTCACACTCCTTTTCACACTGGGTTATGCACTTTGCTTTGCATTTAACAGTAAAACTGTTAGTTATTTCATATTTTAAAGACAGGCATGAGTAATATGCACATAAACATTTTAGTATTTTTCATTATTTAATACGTTATTTATAATATTCATTTTATACTTAATTGTATAAAACTTCCTTTGCAAAAAACTAAGAATATTTAAAAGTTGTCATCAAACATAACCGTACGATAAAAAGTAAGAGCGTAAAATTTGATGTGGTTTTTAACAGTCAGAACTTAGTGGTTGGAAATTTCATAAAATTAGAGCTTGTGTTTTATGGTTCCAATGCATTCGAATTCAAAATTAAGCATTACACGATTAGGAATAGGTTACAAGAAGTGTGCAAATAACCGTAATTTTACGAGATATATTTAGGGTAACATTTAAAAGAGTCACAAATAACAAGCTTGTTATACAGGAGGAAGATGTGTACTCACCCGTAGGTAGCACGTAGCAGGATATATTTAGGTACACGCTCCCACGCTCTGTACTCTGTGTTGATAATTTACGTAATTCAATATTTTAGTAAAGACACTGTTTGTACAGGTACTGACTGAAATATCAACTAATACTATTTCCTAATTACCAAACAGTCATCTTAGCCTGTAGGGATGTCTATGTAGTTAACTAACAAGTTTTGTTTTAATTTTAATTATTGTTCTTTATTCATTTAGATGAAGTAATATTATTACAAAAACCCTACAAAAAATAATAAGAAACACTATGTCCATAATGATGCCTAACATAATAAGTACTGAACTATTCGTTTCGTAATTAATTATTTTATTAAAAACAATAAACACACGTTCACTATGCCCCATTTAATAAAGTTTGTCGATCATGTTGAAAAGGCTTGTAATTTTACGCTATGATTTCTTTAAATACTTTAGTGTTTTTATATTCTATTTCTCAAGTCATAAGGCTACATGTGATACTATATCCCATGTTACAATTTATATATTATATCCATGTATTTATTACGTCAAATTTACTTAGTTAAAAATATATTTATTCCGAGATTATCACGTTACCCCGATAGTTACCCATAAAACCAATATAATATGTATTAATACTCAGTCAAATTGATTGGATTGACATTCACCATCGTCGAACTTCATGCTTCACGTATATAAATGGAGCAACGTCTAAAACTTTACTCTACTGCTCATTTATTTCTCGTGATATACTGAAGATGCAGACAGATATGTAATTTTTCGGCGCCACGAGTGAGTTTGGGTTTTTCAGCTTCGTTAACACTCATTCAAAATAAACTATTAAAACCTGTTCATTTTACAAGTAGGATTTAATTATACTGCATAAATAATTGTAGAAGACTGTCAATCAAAGTACGCCTAGTAACTTTAAACATTTATGTTTATATTTTATATATGGATGAATATAATGGGACGGATTCCTTATGAGGGCCGTCCATTTTAAATTTTAGACTTTTAGATGTCATGCTAAACGATATTTCTGAAATAAAATAATATTAAGTAAAGTTTCTGTTAAATTATGTAAAACCAAAATTTTTTAAGATCAATAAGACATGATAAACATTAAAAAGGATTTGTATTTTATTGCTGTATATCCATTTAACACTTGTTTTATCGTATTATGTGAGATTACAGAGAAGGAGACAGCTAGCAAGAAGCCATTATGTCAGGATAACAAGTTCTGGTCACGAGTCCTGTAACGGGAACTGTAATTTAATCACACGAGTTCCTGTTTGTTAACTAAACTTTCAAAACACCTTATTAAGTTTGTCACAAGCAACTTTGTTACGAAATATTTTTAGCTTTATAACCGTCAGTAGATATGAATGTAAGGGTTCTAGCTCACTTTTGGGACAGACAGAAAATCAACGTAAAATACTGTTTAAAGGACAATAAACTAATCTGTAACTCACGAATGAAAAATTAACCGAATCTATAGCTGTTTTACTGTTCATTGTAGGCTTCTAATTTCTAAGCTGTTTTAATGAAAAAATCCAGAAATCTTCGAAATCTTTATTCCACGAAGTTAATTGTAACACAGTCTTTATCTTTAATAGTCTTCTTTCCAGTAACAATCAAGTGTAATTTATCATTTTTATTCAATTCTTTAATCTTTTTTTCATCCAAAACAGTCAAAAATCTGTTCGGTAAGTGTACTTTATAATCTTCCAACTCGGCAATTATTGTAAACCCGAATTTATCTTTCATTTTCTCCAAATTCACAATTTTGTATTTCTTATTTTCTTCTAATTCTATTAATTTCTTGTATTCTTTGAACTTTAAATCACCAACCTCATTTAATTCCTTTAGTAGCTCCATTTACATAAGAAAAAAATTATTGAAAAAATAGTATAAAGAATTTAAATTGCCCCTACAAACCAATATAGTACTATTTTGTCCTATAACTATACTATTTTTTCAATAATTTTAAGTCTTAGTTTACAGATTTTTCTATAATAAATAGAAGAATCCATCACTGTTTCACCAGAAATTGTGCTGATTTCTGTCAAATTCAAGTAAAAATCATTACTTTTTCAAATTCTAAAAATATTGAAAAAATAGTATTATAGAATTTAAATTACCTCCTGCAAACCAATATAGTAAAAATCGCTAGTTAAAATTTTTGCTCTTTAAATATGGAGCGGAAAAAGATAGAGTGCCCATACTGCAAAAAAGACATTTTCGAACATCACTTTACTCGACATTACAATTCGAAAAATCATCTAAAAAACAAAGAAATTTATAATAAAGAATTAAATTATTTGAAGACTTGGGCTAAAGAAAATCAAATTGCCGATCACCAAAACATGTATAATATAGAAAAATTGCGTGAACTAAAGAAAAACTTTAAGGAAATTAAAAAAGATCTCAATCTATTTAAAGATGAAAAAATTCAATCAATCGCTGAGAAATTGTCCATTGAAACAAACGATAAAACTAAGTCTGAAATGATCGAAGAAATTGACAAAACTCTTAATGAGAAACCCGAAAATATCATTGATGTAGAAGTTTTATCCTCTATCCATGGTCTTTTCAAGCAATACATTTTAACGAATTTAAATGAAAATTTCATGTCAATTTACAAATATCTTTCTATTTTGCGTCCAGAAATTAAAAGTTTAATCGAAAAATTTCAAGAAACCGTTAAAAATATGAAGGGCTATCTCTCTTTAGAATGCGAATACGAACGTACTTTAGTGAACGGTGAAACACAAACTTGTCCAATGTACTTTACTATAAAAGCAGACGAAATCTTTGACATAAACGACTTTATTACTAAGCAATTTAATAAATTAACACATCGAGAACAGACAAATCATCCAAATCGAGGTTCTGGATGGACATTAAAACGCTGTAAACAACTGATTTTGAGCCTTAATAAACACGAATTTATGAACGCAGGATCATATATCGATTTACCAAAGAAAATCAAAGATAAGAAAGCTTGTATAAATATCAAAAATAAAGATGATTATTGCTTTATTTATTCTATCCGATGTGCTATTGAAAAACCTGAAAAGAATGCTGATAGAGCAAAACAATACGAACAATTTTTAAATGACGAGATATTTTCAGGTTTCGAGTATCCAATGTCTTTAAAAGATATACAATTATTTGAAAAACGAAGCAGTAAAGCAAAGTATAATTATCCGAAAATGTCTGTAAATGTCTATAGTTTTGATGAAAAACTCAATATTGTTCCGTTGCAAATTTCAGAAGTTTATGACGCCAAATTAGAAATCAATTTATTGTATGTAAAACAAGATGAAAAATCTCATTATGTTTTGATAACAGATTTAAACAAACTTGTATTTTCTCAGTTATCTAAGTGTAAAAATAAAAAATTTCTATGCAGAAGATGTTTAAGCCATTTCTACAAATCTGGAGATTTAACAGACCATTTAGAAATTTGTAAGCAACATGAAGTTTGTAAACCAGTTATGCCGTTTCCTGGTCAAACAACAACATTTACTAATTATCAAAAGAAGTTTAGCCATCCGTACGTTATTTATATGGATTTTGAAAGCATATTAGAGAAGATTCCCACATGCAAAAACAATCCGCAAAAATCGATCACAACCAAGATTCAGAAGCACATTCCATATGGTTTTACTCTATACTTAGTGTCTAATGTGACCAATCGTATGTACAAGCCGATATGTTATCGAGCAAAAAATGAAGAAGATTTGCCAAATGTTCCTGCAAAATTGTTTGAAGAGCTCAATAAATTATCGAAATACATAGCTACAAAATATAATTCTAAGAACAAAAAACCTATGAAATTAACTGAAGAAGAAGAAATTTCATATCAAAATTCAAACGTTTGTCATATTTGTGAATGTGAGGGTTTTGATAATCAAACAAGAAAAAAAGTACGAGATCATTGTCATTTAACAGGTAAATTTCGAGGTGCTGCTCATTTATCTTGTAACTTGAATCTCAAATTTCCTCAAAATATTCCCGTTTTCTGCCACAATATGTCATGTTACGATACTCATTTGTACATAAAAGAGTTGGCAAAACAGTATGGTAATGTTGATTTGATCGCAAACACAGATGAGAAATATATAAATTATTCTGTAAATTCTGGATATGGATATGAGTTTGAAGATGATAAACCAAGAAAGTTCATCAAGTTTTCTTTCGTAGACACGTTCAGATTTATGGCATCGTCTATAGAAAAGTTAGCTAAAAACCTCAAAAAAGATGATTTCAAACATACAAATCATTTTATACAAGATGGTCTGAACGCAATTCTAGATAGACAACCAAATGACGAAGAAGAAATCTTTAAAATTCTATCTGGAAAAGGAATATTTCCCTATGAATTTATCGATAGTATTGAAAAACTTGATTACACAGAAGAATTGAGAATTCAAGATTTCTATTCACTTTTGACAGACGAGAGCATATCTGAGAAAGATTTTCAACACTACTTAAATGTATGGAACAAATTAAAAGTAAAAAATCTAGGAAATTACTCCGATCTCTATAACATTCAAGATGTTCTATTGCTCGCTGATATCTTTGAAAATTTTAGGAATATTTGTTTGAATTGCTATAAGCTTGATCCAGCACACTATTTAACAGCTCCCAGTCTTGCATGGGATGCTATGTTAAAATTAACGAATATAGAATTACAATTAATTAGTGATTATAATATGTATTTGATGATCGAAAAAGGTATTCGCGGAGGCATTTCTCAATGTATTAAACGATATGTGAAAGCAAATAACAAATATTTGAAAGATTTCGATAAGACAAAGCCCGAAAACTATTTGTTATACGTTGATGCTAATAACCTTTATGGGTATGGACTTATGCAAAATTTACCATATAACGAAATCAAGTGGATGGATCCAAAAACTTACACAACTGAAGAATGGAAAGAAACAATTTTGGAACTCACTGGCGACGAAGATTATGGCTATATTCTCGAAGTCGATCTAGAATATCCGAAGAATTTACATGAAAATCATAAAGATTTGCCTCTTGCTCCAGAACATTATAACAACAAACTTTGCACAACTCTACTGGATAAAACTGAATATGTTGTTCATTCGAGAAATTTGAAATTCTATCTGGAACAAGGAATGGTGTTAAAACATGTGAATAGAGTTATTGCATTCGATCAGAAGCCTTTTATGAAAGATTACATTGATTTTAATACTAGTATGAGAACCAAAGCTACAAGCGACTTTGAGAAAGATTTTTACAAGCTGATGAACAACTCTGTTTTTGGAAAATCTATGGAAAATGTGAGAAACAGATGTGATATTAGACTAGGAAATGAAGAATTTTCAATGAAACAAGCTAAGAAAACAAATTTCAAATGCTTTAACATCTTTGACGACAACTGTATAGCGAGTCACATGTACAAACAAAAGGTTAAATTTAACAAACCAATCTACATAGGATTTTCAGTTCTCGACCTCTCAAAATTGCTAATGTACGAGTTTTATTACAACAAATTAAAGAAGTTTGATCCAGATTTGAATCTGTGTTACATGGACACAGACAGTTACTTCCTAGAATTGAAACGTGATCCTTACAAAATTATTAAAGAAAATATAGATGACTTTGATACAAGTGATTATCCAAAAGATCACGACTGTTTCGCTACTAAAAATAAGAAGGTAATAGGGAAATTCAAAGACGAATTGAACGGCGAGATATTAGAAGAATTTTGTGGTTTAAGATCAAAGATGTACTCGTACAAATATCTAGACAAAAATCCAGTTAGGTGTAAAGGAATTAAGAGAAGCGTTGTAAATAAAACAATAAATATCGAAAACTTGAAGAGATGTTTGTTCGAAGATAAAGAAGAATTTAGGGAGATGACTGTAATAAAAAGCTATAAACATGAATTGTATACCATCACCATAAACAAACTGGCACTAAACGCTAAAGATGATAAGAGAATCGTTCTAGAAAATAAGATCGATACAGTACCTTATGGCTATAAAAATGAAGCAAAATCTGATATATTAGATGAGTTAAATAAACTTGGAAACTTTGACATGTAAATGGAAGATGATTTGATTCACTGCCACAAATGCAAGAAAAAAACGAAAAATATAGATTCTAAAATCGTTCAAACTCAAAACGGATTGTATAGAATTGCAGCAAAATGTTCAAAATGTAAGACAAATAAGAGTAAATTTATAAAGAATCCAAATGAAAAACAAGTAAAGAAAGAATCTAAGAATAAGGAAGAAATCGAGATTGAAGCTAGAGAAATTCATGCACCAGTACGAAAGAAGTTTAAAAAGAGAAAAATTATAACATTAGGAATTGACGATTTATGGGCAGCAGATTTAGTTATAATGTCTAACTATTCAGATCAAAATGATGGATTTAAGTATATGTTAAATGTTATTGATACTTTCTCAAAATATGCTTGGTCAAGAGCTATCAAAAGAAAAAACGGCAAGGATATTTCAAAAGCTTTCGAAGATATAGTAAAAGATGCCATAAGGATCAATCACAAACCTCCAAACCTACTTCATACAGATAAGGGTTTAGAGTTTAAAAATAAAGAATTTAACGAAGTTTTGAGAAAATACAACATTAAGATTTATCATACTGAAAACGAAGAGAAATCAAGTATTGTAGAGAGATATAACAGAACTCAAAATGAGAGAATGAAAGTAATTTTTGAGATTAATAAAAACTTTAAATGGATCGATATTCTTCAAAAAATCGTAAACAATTATAACGATACAGTTCACAGCACAATCAAAATGAAGCCCAAAGACGTAGATAAGGATGCAGAAAAGGAGTTATTAGAGACCGTTTTCAAGTATGTTCCACCAGAAATTCACACGAAAACTAAATTTAAAGTCAATGATCATGTAAGAATTGTTAGTAAAAAACAAACATTTTCGAACAAATATAAGAACAATTGGTCAAGAGAAATCTTTGTGATTTATCAAATTAATAACACAGATCCTGTAACTTATAGTATAAAAGATTTAAATAATGAAGAAATAACCGGAAAGTTTTATGAATATGAATTGAGAAAGTCAAAGACTTTTTCTATATAAATGGAGTCTCAAAAGAAATGTATAAAGTGTCAGGAATTTAAAGATTTTGAAGAATTTCATAAAGATAAGCTTAGAAAAGATGGATTATACTATTATTGTAAGGATTGTCGTAAAAAATATGCAAGAGAATACGATAAAATGGAAAAATTAACTTTGGAAGAGAAAGAGTGTCACATTTGTAAAGAAATTAAGAATATTTCTGAATTTTACAATCGACATTATAGTAAAGATAGAAAGAAAGCTTATTGTAAGGCTTGTGAAAAAATATATAGAAAAGAATTATATGATAAAATGGAAAAATTAACTTTAGAAGAGAAAGAATGCACACGCTGTAAAATAGTTAAGAATATTTCTGAATTTAACAATTGGCATTATAGTAAAGATAAAAAACAAGCATATTGTAAAGAATGTATTAGAGAAATCTTTGCTGGACCAGTTCATTGCGTATGCGGAAGGGAAATTCAACAATTCTATAGTCTTAAAAGACATTTACAAACAAAATATCATAATTCGAGAGTTTAACATTTTCATCGTGTAATTTAGATATTCTATAAATCAGTCGAGATTCTGCCATATTTGTAGTAAATGATTTCCGTTGTATAAAATATTCAAAGATTCTTTCATTTGGTTATACAGATTGATAGAATTTGGTTCGTCATCAATGAACAAAATCTCTAATTCAGGATAATTTATTTTTAGATGTTTTAATCGGTTTGGTATTTCTCGTTTCTGAGCTCTGATAACGTAATAAGGCCATTCCCACATGTGATTCTTCTTAATTAACACAAAAACATGGTGTTTTTTCTTATCAAAATCTTTACAAACAAGATCTGGTTTCATTAACTCCATTCGCAATTCTTGATTCTCTATTTTCAATGATTTCATTTCATCTTTAATTTGTAACTGTTTTATTTCATCTTTTAACTGCTTATTTTCGTTTTTGAGTTTGTACTCACCATATTTTCTAATGGAAGGTAATACTTCTTTCGTAACCCAATTTTTAAACAATTTCGCTTCTGGTTTATGCGATCTCAAAATTAAAGAATAAAGTCCAGATTCATTAACGAAAACAGTGTTATTTTGGAAGTTTGAAGGTAAGCTATTTATAGCCCCCCTTATATTTAGATTAAAATAGAAGTTTTTATCATCTTCGTCAACGTTTATTCTGATCGTTTGCATAGTATTTTCATATTCTAGAATTTTTGCTACGTCTTTAGCCTTAAACCAGATCACATTGTTTTCGTCAACAATCGTAAAGATATGTTTGTTATTGAATATAAGTTGATTATTGAGTAGGTCTACAACTGACTCCATTTAGATAGAAAAAATTTAACAAGCAATTTTTTATTTTGAGTATAAAGTCCAGATTCATTAACGAAAACAGTGTTATTTTGAAAGTTTAAAGGTAGTCTATTCAATAGACCCCCTTGATTTATGTCTTTAAACATTGATTTATCATCATCAACGTTTAATATTATTGCTTGTCTCGTGTTTTCATATTCTAAAATTTTTGTAAGAGCGTCGAATCGACGCCCTTGTCAGAATCTATGTTTTCAAAGCTTTTTGTATTTTTCTTTAACATTGTCTTTATTCGTATTTTTTGTGAATATTTGTGAGGTGGCCCTCGAGGGCTACCTTATCTTTTAGATAAAAGTATTGGTATTTATCATCATTATCAACTCGTTTTGAAAGTTTGAAGGTAAGAACGATTCGTTCCCCCCTTGATTCATCATTCTTTCGACAATCTTAAATATATTGTTGTTTTACTCTCATTATTTATTAAATTTCCCTCAGAGTCTTGTATAGTTAGAACGATTTTTTGAATTCTTTTAATATTTTTTCTAATTGGAATATAATCGATTTCATTCGGTTTTTCACTGATTTTTGATCCATAAGCAACATTTGGGAAAAAAGTGTACAAAATTTCAGATTCTTTGTGTAAATGTTCGGTATGATTTTCAAAACTAGGTTCAACGAGATTACAATGTACTTCAATTACATCGAACGGTCTAAATTTTGGCGTTTTATTTCCTAAATATACCTGATTTGGCTCAATAGTTTCTTGAACAAACCCTAATAAATCTACAATAATTGCTGAAAACATTATTCTTACTGGTGATTTTATTTGAATTTTATTAGAGAGATAATTTTTTTGCATTTCAAACTTGTTTTCGTCAAAGTTTAAAGATTTATCTGATTGTTTGAATGTTTTCAGATAATTTTTAAGGGAATTTTTTATTTGATCGAAAGTATAATATCCTTTGTTTAAACCATAGTATTTTGTTATGTTCTTCTCACTAAATCCTATGCAATAAGGAGAACTTTCACTAATATTTATTACAAAATTGTCAGAATAAAAACCGCTTAAACCGATAAAATAATTTGATTCTTCCTCTAAGTGTATAGGATGTTCCAAGTTTAAAACTAATTTAGAGCTTTCTGAAGTCAACTTGAACAGCTTCATTTTCGCAAGCGTTGCTTCAAGATGAAAATCTTCTATTTAAATGGAGAAATTTTTAAAGCAAAAAGATCAGATAAAACTTCAAACGTTTGAAGAAAATAAGAAAGATCAACCAATCAGATTGTTAATTGTTGGTTCAAGTGGATGTGGAAAAACAACTTTATTATTGAATTTTATCTACAATAGGTTGATTCCTTATTCCAATTTGTATGTTTTTAGTAAATCTTTAGAACAAGACGCCTATAAAAAATTACAAGAAAGATTTGAAAATATTGAGAAAAACTTAAACAAAAAAATATCACATTTTTATAATGCTTCCGAGGACATAGTTCCATTAAGCGAATGTAAACCGAATTCTTTAATCGTTTTTGATGATTGTATTTTGGAAAATCAAGACGTTATTAAGGAATATTTCGTAATGTCTCGTCACAAAAACATATCTTGTATCTATCTTTCTCAATGCTTTTCAAAGGTTGATAAACAAGTTATTAGAAATAATTTGAATATGTTGTGTGTTTTTAAGCAAGACGATCACTATTCGAGAAAGATTTACAACAATTATGTGGGATCTGATATGAGTTTTAACCACTTTAATGAATTGTGTGATAAAATTTGGAAAGAAGACTATGGATTTTTAACTATTAATCTAACTTTGAAGCCTAAAAATGGAAAATATTTGAATAAATTTTCCAATATAAACGTGTGATAATCTAGTTGTTTTCATGTTTTTACGTTCACGTTTACGTTTCGTGTTCTCGTTTTTACGTTCCACGTTCACGTTTTACGTTTCACGTTCACGTTTTACGTTCCACGTTTCGTGTTCTCGTTTCGTGTTCACGTTTCCACGTTCCACGTTCACGTTTTACGTTTCGTGTTCTCGTTCCGTGTTCACGTTTCGTGTTCTCGTTTTCACGTTTCGTGTTCACGTTCTCGTTCATGTTCACGTTCTCGTTCACGTTCTCGTTCACGTTCTCGTTCACGTTCTCGTTCACGTTCTCGTTCACGGTCTCGTTCACGTTCTCGTTCACGTTCTCGTTCACGTTCTCGTTCACGTTTTACGTTCCACGTTCACGTTTTACGTTCCACGTTCACGTTTTTACGTTCCACGTTTCAAAATTTTCCTAAATAAGTGGCGAACGTAACTTCAGAAGAAGCAAAAAAACTTGATCAAATAGAAAAGAAATTAATCAAAGAATTTAAAGAACAGATTCGAATTGATGAAAAAGAACAAGAATTTATTCAAAAAATTAATCAACCTGTAACTTCTGCAATAAAAAATGTTGAGGGCAAAATTGAAAACGTTTTAAGCGATAATCAAAATTTAATGAATTTGGTTCCAGTTGTACGACAATTTGCTGATATTTCGATTCCAGAATCTGAGTTTGAATTGCCAAAATTACCATCTTCAACACCATTTAGACCTCGAATCATTGAAGACTCTACCATAGTTGAACCAATAAGTCCTGGAACAACGGATATAATAATTGGTGAAATTGGTAAAAAATTTCTTCCTAGAGCGAAGGATGATAAATTTGGTTTGTATTGGGATAGAAAAAAGAAAAGTTTTATGATTGGAAATTTACCCGTTAATTTTGAACAAAATGATATAATTATTAATGAAAAAATGTACGAAGGTACTCAAGGTTTATGGAGATTATTAACAGACAATGACGTTCCAAAAGATAATTTATATTCTGAAGAAGATTTGAAAAAGTATACAGAAATTTTATGGGAATCTGACTCAATTTACAAAAATAATGATCCATCTACTAAGAAGCCTAAGTCAAGTAGAGGTAAAAAATATATCAATTTGATTAAACCAATTTGGGAAAAACGAATCGAAGGATCAGGTGTAAGAAAATACAATGATAATAAGATTGAGTACAGATATATCGACGATTTGACAAAACTCGATGGAATTATAAATTATATTTATGCTCAAGAGAAGGCTGGAAACAACAATTTTTTGAACGAAAAGAAAGCGATTAAAGATTTTATTTCGAACAAACTTGATGAATTGATTGAAAAACCTGATGGAATTAAATATTTAAAGCGAGTTTTGCCAGCAATAAGTTCATCTATGATTGAAGGTAGCGGACTTTTGAATGATTTTATCAACAATTTACCTTTTGAATTACACGTACCAACTTATCAGTATCTGGGGCCTGGCACAAAACTCGAAAAAAGACTACAAAGAGGAGATCCTGGTATAAATAAATTAGATCAAGCTGCTATGGAACACGATATTTTTTATGCAAAACATAGTGACACAAATTCCAGACATATAGCAGATAAAGTTTTGCAAGATAAGGCAATGGATAGATTTTTATCAAAAGATGCTAGTTTAGGTGAAAGATTTGTTGCACTTCCAACAGCTGGAGCAATGTTTTTGAAGAGAAAACTAGGAATGGGAATCGAAGAGAACTTGAAATTTTAACTATATAAATGGAGGTGAATGTAAATTTCAGCAAAAATCAGAAAGAAAAAATAAAATCCGCTTTTAAGAAGAAAATACCCGTTAGTATTCAATTTAAAATAGATCAACTAAAAAATGGCGAAGATAAGATATTTTTAACAAATAGACAATACAATAAACTCGAAAAACATAAGAAAAACAATAAAGGAACCAGAATAGAATTTTCTTATAATCAGTTGAAAGAACTTAAAAATGGTGGACTTTTGAAAGATTTATTAGATTTTGGAGAAAATATTCCAGTTGTTAAAAATGTTGTTCCTTATGTTCGTAAAGCTGCTCCAATCGTTAAAAAAGATGTGATTCCTATTGTTCGAAACATTTTAAATTGGTTAGATAAAGAGTTGGAAGATGTTACAGGATCTGGATTAGATGAAAAAACTTTGAATTACGTGAAATCAAACATTAAAAAAAATTTGAACCCTTAACATTCGGAGAATTGGAAGAAATCTGCAAAAATATTAAACATTTTAGAGGAATTTTCATGAGAGATACATTACCCGAAAAAGTTAAGAAATTTGAATGTGGAATTGTGAATTTAGACTCGATTTTGGGGAGTGGAACGCATTGGGTTTGTTATTATAAAAATGATAAGAATGCATGTTATTTTGATTCGTATGGAAGAATTGAGGACAAACCACCTATAGAATTGATCAAATATTTGAAAAAATCAAGCGTCTACTACAATGACTCTCAGATTCAAGACTATAAAGATCCCCCAATTTGTGGACATTTGTGTGTTTTTGTTTTGAATGAACTGAGTAATGGTAAAGATTTTAAAGAAGTTGTTAACAAATTATTGCTTAATAAATATGGATTCACAAAATATTTTTGACGTATTTGGAACACAAATTATTCAAAATGTAGATAATAGTTTGAATTTTGATAGTTTGAGAAATGAGTTTGATAACAAGTTAGAAAATTTATTACAAAACCTTCCAGATTCAGATATGTTTGCTGTCGAGATTGAAGATTTTAAAGCAGAATATGATAACAAACTTGCAAATTTCATGAGTTCAAATGAAGTTGCTGATAAAATAAAAACATTGGAAAAAGAAGTTGATGATGGTGTAAAAAAATTATTTACCAATTTAATGTCTCATATCGAAAAAGCTGATGAAATTACTGAAGCGATCAAAGTTGAAAAGAATTATGTTAGTTTGGCTAATAAGAAAAGAATTGTCGGTGTTCGACCTGGTATTGACAAACATGATGTTGTTGTTAAAGAACAAATTTTAAAACCTCTAAAATTATCAGAAAACATCGATATTGTTGATTTACATGATCCGAATGTTAAAAATGCCTTAGATTTTAAAGGAAAAAGAATTAGCGGTGTTAGTAAAGGAATTAATCCATTTGATGTTGTTGTAATGATTCAATTAGAAGATCCTATTAAAATGTTTAATGAACTAAAACAAAATTATGAGAATCATAAACAGCATGTTAAAGATTTTACGACAGAAGTCTATGATAAGTTAGAAGCCAGAAATAGAAGATCAGTAGACGATGTTGGTGAAATTAATGAAAAACTTACTAAATTTAAAGAGTCTTTTGATAAGTTTAGTTTAGATGCTACGAAAACTTTTGAGAATATTGGTCATAAATTTGTTGAATACAATGATTCTTATGCTGTCAAATTTCAAAAATTAGAAAAAAAACTTAATAATATGGAGGAAGATCTTACTGAAATAGGTATTCGCGTAGGGTTTTATGCATGATAAAATTTCCTTATATAAATGGCGCTCATATATTGTGTGAGATGTAAAGAAAAAACTGCAACAAATGATATAAAATACTATGCAAACATCAATGGAGTTAAAAGAATTTCGGGAAAATGTGCTGAATGTAACTAAAAAAAGAGTCAATTTATAAAAACTTGAAATTTTTTCTTAATAAATAGAGATGGCGGGACATTACAGTGCTTTCGATCTTTTTATCATGCAACACGAAAGAGATTTGAAAAAAGAACATTGGGATGACATTTCTCAAAAATATGAATTATCCGAAGATATGATGAGATTATACGTAAACAAATTGAATTGGTATAACATTGCTAAATATCAAACTCTGTCCCCAGAGTTCATTCAAGAAAATATACATTATCAATTAAAAGATCATATGTCTGTTCTTTGTCTCTATCAACACTTGAGTCTAAAGTTTTTGGATGAAAATAAAGATACAGTTGATTGGAACAATATTATAGATAGCGGTTACTATCCTGTGCAGATTTTATTGAAATATGTGGCCGAAATTGCAAAATTTAAGGAAGAGAATCCTGAATATGACGAAGTAGATCATTAAAAAATGACTCTAATTTATATCTTTTCTTATAAAAACGTACATTAGATCGATGAAAAAATGATATCTTTCTTATACATGATGTTTAAATTTTCTCTTATTAAATGGTGGACTACAGAAAGTATGCTAGTGATATTGAAAGGGCGGAGTTTAAAAATTTCTATCCAATTAGTAAACAACATTTGAATGAACCGAATAAAAGAACTGAGTTTAATATTGATTTTGGAGATAACTTTTGCTCGTCTAACTTCCAGTTTTATATTTCTGGAACTTTAACAAAACAAGATGGTCAAGCATATCTTGGAACTGATAATGTTAGATTAATCGATAATTTTATACCGTTTTTATTTTCTAAGATTGAAGTAAGAAAACACAATAAATTGATAGAAGAAGTCGAAAACTGTGGTCAATTAAGCACTATTAAAGGAACCATTTGTTATTCCAAAAGTGATGTATTTTCAAACAGTTTTGAATCAACTTTTAAATTTGGACAATTTGAAGCGGTCGGTGATTTAGCACATTTCGGCTTAGGATTTTTTGAAAATGTTACTATTCCGATCTATAAAGGAGGATTTTATCTAAGTTTTATAAGAGCAGAAGACGATGATGTGATTCTGAAGACTGCAACTGGAAATGTTATGCCTGTTGATGGCAAAATTACAATTAACGAGTTTTTCATTAGAGTTCCGATGATTGATTACAAAACCACGAGTAAAATTAGGTTGATTGATGAAATTATAAAATCTCAAAACATCACGTTTAATTTTCTAGATTGGCAATGTATTGAACAAAAAGGTATTTCCGGAACAACTTATTCGTTCGATATCACAAATATTTATAGAAATATCTTCAATCCCAAGTTCGTTATCATCGGTTTTCAAACAGATAGACAGAATAATCAAGAAAAAAATCCTTCAAAGTTCGATAGTTTGGATGTAAAAAATATCAGAGTAAAATTGAATGGTTCTTATTATCCAGATGAATTACAAAATTCAAACATTTCCGGTGGTCTTTTCAGAATCATGTATCAGATGTATCAAGATTTTAAGAAAGTTTACTACAAAAATATGGAAATGTATTACAACCCCAAAGAATTTATAGCAAATAGACCTATTTATGTCATTGATACAACAAAGAGTTTGACAAATATTTCTAGTTCAAAGAACGATATAATTATCAATATGGATTTTCAAAATGCTGTTACAAACGCGATTTGTTATGTGGTTGTGGTTTCTGAGAAATTTTTAGCCTATGACGTGATTAAGAACGATATTAGAGAAATTCAGTAGTTAATGATGTTCATATTGTTCTCTTTCATTCCTTCTAAAACTTCAAAAATATACTCTTTCGCTGATGAAAAATCTCGATTTCTTCCGGAATAATCTTTGTAATCATAAACAAAATATCCTAAATAGTTGTACAATAGAATGAAATTATTTCTTTTTATCTCGGTAGTTGAAATATAAACATAAACATTTGCGCTGAAAAATTTATATCTCGGCAGACTTAGTTCCATAGCTTCCATTTATTCTTTTTGTAAATGGAAGAGTATAATGCCAACTGTTACAAGTGTTATAATAGAGGAGAAATTATTGATAAAAGATTAGTTTGTAGAGATTGTAATTTAATTTTGTACGAAAGACCTAAGCCTAGGAAATTTCGAAATAAATTAACATATTTGAATAACCTGCTTATGAAATTACAATATGGAGACAAGAAGCAAACACATTTTGTTACAGAATTTAGAAAACAGAATAAAAATTTTTACTTATCTCTTGGAACCGTTGACAAAATTATTTTCCTTTTCAAAGAATACATTAGGTTTGTAGGTTTAAATACACACGTTTATTATGAGAAGATTTTACCTATAATCTTTCACTATTTGGACATTGAATTTGACTACGATTTTAAACCTGAAATCTTTGATGATTTTATAGTACATTTGGAGAAAGTAAATGAAGAACCTCGTGAAAAGAATGCGGTTTTACTCACATTCTCCCCGACTTCTCGAGTGATTGTTAGCAAATTTCATTATTTCCGTTTATAGATTTTTTATTAAGATTTCTGGATTTTTTCATTAAAACAGCTTAGAAATTAGAAGCCTACAATGAACAGTAAAACAGCTAAAGATTCGGTTAATTTTTCATTCGTGAGTTACAGATTAGTTTATGGTTCAATGGACAGTATTTTACGTTGATTTTCTGTCTGTCCCAAAAGTGAGCTAGAACCCTTACATTCATATCTACTACCGTCAATCTATATTGGATAAATATATGTTTGAAGATATAGTGGCTGGCGTAGGGTATTTTACTTTACAATGTATTAACTAGATATTGCAAGATTGTAACTTATTTCATTAGAATATACGTGTAACTATGTCACAGGTTCACATTCCTAATTATTGTGTTTAGTTTGATAAAACAATTTTTTATTCTGTCACTTTCTTATTTCTATCTTTGTTTGGGGTGAAACAAAAGTAAATACAGTCTATAACGCTCAGCCAAATCGCATCTAGTGATATGCACCATCATTAAACTCTATATTACCAAGTGTCCCAAAAGTCTCAACTTCTCCAACTTATGAAATTAGAAATAAAAAAATAGCAAATCATTTCCATTGCAGGATTAGTGTAAGATAAAAGAATGGAATGTATGAGAACCTCAACTCCCAGCCCAAAATAAAACATTACGGGGTAAATTAAATTTTGAATGAAATATACTCAAATTTTCCATACACTTTATATTAATTAACTCAAATTTAAAATTATAAAATGTTAATTTTCAACGATTTATCACAAAATTATTGATTTTTAGCGTGTTTCTGTATTAAAACCTTCATATTCAGGTTCACATTATAATGGAGTTACGTAGATATCTCTAATTAGTGGTGTTCTTTACCTTTAAAAAGAGCCTTCAGAACTACTTACCAGTACTTTTTCATTTATAGTCAGCTGTTCTAGATAGTTAATTGCGTTTTTTATTTTCTTTAGGGAACAGCTGCAATACGATTGGCTGCCGGCGACAAGCTAGTCATTGATTGTTCTCAAACATTGATTGTTGGATGCAATCTGGTTTAATGAATATTCTGTGCTCTACTTATTGTATATTCTGTGTTAAATAATACTTTTTACATGTTCAACAAGCTTTATTACGTCTGTTTTTCATCCGTAACTAGCAAATATCTTAATATTTGATCATATACGCCTACTCAGTTCACAAAAGCTGTTCGCTCTGCTTCTCGACAGCCCAAGCGTCTATACGATCACCTTCAGAAAAAATGTCACTATTTTGTATAACGAGACTATCCCATGCGTTTTCGTGCTTTAGACACTCTGCATTCTACTTTTCAGTGCATTAGGTATATGCACAAGTTTTAATGTTTGCGAGAGCTGTCACTTGTTGGTCGGTGGTATTCGTATATTGCGGTTACAATATGCCTTCCTCAATGCAGCTATCCTTCGCAACGATGCTTCACAACATAGTTGTATAGGCAATGGAATTTTCTTTGAGTAAGCAAAGCTAGTTTTCTTAATCCCTCGTCATTCCTCGAAATCATTCATTTCATTATGGTGCACTAAGGTCAAAGGAATTACTTCATTTAGTTCTGAGGTCAATGTTTTACCACTACGTACGCATGTTAGGCCTCTTTAAGTGACATTTGAAAACGTTCAAAGAAAACGCGCCCTCTTTTGTAGTAGAAGAAGTATTATGCTGAGTGACAAAGCTATCATCAAGGATTTGGATCATCTTCTTCAACCGGCAATATCGGTGCTCTCGAAAAGCAAGTCTAGAGAAAGAACAGATACTATGTATGTTTTATTTTAATTTTAAAACTTGTCATACAGTTTGATAATATCAAGAGGAATAGAGAATAAACAAGTATAGAGAAAAGAACAGATGCTATATGGGTTTTATTTTAAATTTAAAGTTTTTCATACAGTTTGGTAGTATCAAGGTGAATACTCTCGGAAATTAAATATCTCGGTAACTTATTTCTACATGCTTTTGAATATAACTATACCAGTAAATTTGAATTAAAACGTAAAACTCTGAAATTTTTTTCCAAATTTCATTCCATACATGGATTATTGAAGAAACAACTAAAATAAAGTTGCAAGAGCACGATAGCTAAAGATTTTGCTGTCTATGATGAATAAGGAATTAACAAAGTTTATGTGACTCCTTGTTTCATGCCAAGGATTTTCTTTCCACGAATGCTGAGCATAGTGTGACAATTTCCTGTATCGATAGATGAGGAATTTACAATATATTTTATATTAAGGTTATTATTCTACGTCCCTTTTATTTTAACTTCACTCATTTAAATTCATAAGACAAGTAAAGTAAGGTAGACCTTTCTGTAAATAGACTAGTCTTAAATTCGCAAAAAATAAAATTACACCTACTAACTATTACAGATTCCACAATTCAAACGCACGCTACATAACTTATATCTTGAACATACTGTACAAGTAACAGAGCTAATCCAAATGCTGGAATGAAACAAACTCCCTCCTACTAATTCTCTTCCTGAATCCGTAATTTCTGAGCACTCTGATTGTTCCAGTACCAAACTTTCAGACAGTATTCTCTCTTTAATGATAATTTTTGGCGGAGGCAACTAAAATACAAGATCAAGACGGATCGATAAGCCTATTCAATATCGTGGACGCTGGTTAGTTCTAAATCAACAGCTGTTTGTTTAACATCGCTCTTGATCTGAGCTCCGATACTTGCTATAAGATATCCATAACATGCTTTAACCTATCCATATAATTCTGCCACAAAAGACCAAAGACCTATTTCAAGATTTATTTTTTTTCTTCCCCGTATTTTAATTCTAAAATTATGAAAATTAATTAATGTAAAATATAGCGGATTGTTACAATACGGTTCAATGCATTATCTATTGTTGCTCGTTTTTTGAGGATTTCCTTGATAAAACAAAGACGTATATTTTACCAGACATTGAAGTCATATAGACTGGCTATTTTAGATCATCTATTGAAAAAGTATATTTTGTCTCCCTGTTTTATGACAAATTGTACAATCTACGAATGCTTAGCATCATGTTTACAATTAGTAAAAGGAATATTAAGAATATATTGTGTATTCTACTTAATTTTCCTCTCTCTCTTGTAAACTAAATTACTTCATTAAAATGTGTAGAATAAGATAAGTAATCTAGAAACATTTGGCATTATACTGTACAACTCAGGAGAGTTTAGTCTATGTTGTTCGGGTTGTGATGAATGAGGGGTTAGCACGAGATTACGCTCCGTACCAAAATAATCTCTCATTCATATTTACTTGCTTGTCATAATTTACAGTAAACGTAGAAATATGAATGTCTAGTTTAGAAAGCCACAAAAATTATCAGAAACTTATTACAGTATACTGTTTTCAGGATTATCGAATGATTTGTTAACCAAATGTGTTTAAGAATAATTCTTTTATAAGTTTAGTGTTTATATAAGAGGAATATAGAGATGGTTACATGATATATATGTATGTATGTGTAAAAATATTTCTGTGTGCTTGTGTGTGCGCGCGCGTAAGTGTTGTGTCCGTGTGTATTGTATTACATGTCATCAAGCAAAATAAGATTTTATAAGTAAGACTGATCAATATACAGGATAATTGTGTGTACAACTTTTATCAGAGAGTCTTAAATATACATGAATCAGACGATTTTAGTTGGTTAAAGCATTTTATATTAGTTTCTTCAGAAATTAATTTATTCTGTGATTTCTTCGTTGCCATTATGATTAATCATAAGACAAATGTAAAAATATTCGCTAACGCTTAGTTAATAACGGTTTGGAACTGGGCAAGATTTCTACGACGCATGCTTATAAATTCTGTCTGCACCCTGTGAGTTTATATTATTAGTACTTAACCGGAGGCTTTTTCTGAAATTTCATTGTTAAATTTAATCCATTTGATTGAATAGCTCGATTGATTTAAGCCCTAAAGTCCGTTAGATTGGATTAGTGAAAACCTTGTGATTTAATATTATGTTGTGTATGATCCATATTATTTACCTATTTTTTGATGTTCTACTTTCACTTTAAGTAGAAGCAATAAAGATATTAATAATAATACTGTGATATTATTAATAATAATGATTAATAATTATAAATAAAACCGTTGTAATTAGCTGTAATGTAAAATATTTTGAAGACTTTGCAAAGCAATTCAATTTAGTTAAGAGGAATATAGAATAATTTCAATTTAGGTAATCTAGTTGGCCTGGATTTTAAAAATCTGACTTGATGTACGATTTCAACATTTTTAAAATATATTCAGTTATATTCTAAAAAAATATATTTTTTATTGCATTTATTTTAAATCTAAGTGGATTGTATTAAATTGCATCTGAAGGTCTGTCATAATATCGGTAAAAATTGTTAAAGACTAATAATTATTCCTTCTTTTAGAACAGTGGCTGTTTCTCCAAGGGGCCAGATTTATAGGAATATGTACATATATACTTTTGACTACCAAGCCTGCAGCAGTTACAAAGCATCTACGTAACCAAATAATCAAGTGAACTGAAGAAAATTACTCTCGTTGGAACACCAAACAAGTGAGGGTATAAATATTCAATAAACAAAGGTTCTTCTTTTTTAAGATTCTTTCTTCAAAACTTTAAAAAGAAACAAGGTTGCCGACCAAACAGAATAAAATTTCCTTTGAAAATAACAACGGATGCCATATTTATGATTCCCAGCGAAAGGTTTTTCAATAAGGGACTATTAAATATTTATCTACTGTTTAAAGCATGTATGATAATAGGACTAAGGTTATTCTTGATCAAACTAAATATATAGATACGGTTTTCATGGCTAGCTCAATATTGAAAAAATTTAAGCTCTTTTTTAAGAACCAATTCGTACACAAGCATGGATATGAGGAGCTTCTAAGCTGCTGTTACTATTAATTATAAAAATAATACCGAACTTCGAAAACTTCAGCAAATAGCCGTGGTAGCGATATTTTGCGTGTTAATGATATTTTTGCTGTAATTAATTTCTTATTTGATTTTACACAGTTTTAGCAACCAGTGGGGCTTAGTCCGTAAGGGCACTTTTAATAGGAATATCGGGTTTGTTAACCAGGGATACTAAAGTTGTTCAGTACGCTCTAAGCAGTAGTTTTTACGTGATTGAGTATAGCACTCATTCACGAACAAGGTATTTTTATACGATAAACTTTTATTTAATAGTTTAGATATGATTAAGCAGAAATGAGGGTTATTTAAAGTCTAAGATATAATGTTTGAAATTATTATGGCGTACCAATATTTAAATAATATATTTCATTAATTCAAAATATTTAGCTATAGTATTTCTTTCACAATTTTTTTTGTAGGCTCCACAAAAATTAAATATATACTAGCTAGTGGTGAGTTGCATAGTTTGGTAAGAGCGAAATATCTCAGTTGAATTATGTTGAGGAAACGTTACAGAAAACGTATGAGAACTTTAAACGATGTTTGAGTTTAGTTACACCAGTTCCATTAAAGAGTAACAGACAGCGTTGTAACCCTTTCAGAAAGATATTTCACAAATTGATTACACTTTGTACCCAAGTATACTACTACAAATTAACCTGATACTATTTCTGTACGTGACATTATGCATTTGTATGATAAAGGATTAGAAAGAATTAACAAAGTACGATCACGTAGCGGAAAACTCGATTTGTGGGAATAGAAGTGTGAGACTGACCTGATTAAGCCATTACGAAAGTACACAGGTGATGTCTTTATTTGTTCCATTTAGTTAAGAAGTTATGGGTAATTTATCAATTACGCTTACTATTAAGACGAGATTCATGGCTTTCGTTACTTTATCCAACAAGCAGAACGAATTAAGCCATTTTATAGATTTAAATTTCAGTATTTTTATTATGTTTAGTTTTTACTATTGTTAGACTGAAATAATTAAGAAATCGACCATATTTTAATTCTAGGAATAAAAAAGACTTTTATTATCATATCTTCTGTAATTGTTTAAAACTACATACTTAGGTATTGTGAAAGCCCGTTCAATGTAATTTTTAAAATAATATGCATTTAAATTTAAATGGCTTTATTTGTATCATATCATATATACAAAAGGGCGAATTTAGGGCCATAAGGCCCTGTCTTACAATTAACCCTTATATGCATTGTTATATTCATTGTTTCGCAACACAAGATTTATAAATATTTCTCCAGTAATCTACCCCGGTAATAAAATATTTTTTTTATGATTGGCTGACTTTTTTAATAAAGCCATTCAGAGGAACTCGAAAAGTTTCATTTTTGTCAGTCTGTTAATACGTCTATCTGACTAACTATCAGTCTGAAGTAAAAATGGTTTTGTTCCTAACGTCAAACCAATTTAAATTCATGTGTTTTATGGTAATTTATTTCGAAAATAATCTTAATTTTCGGATCTTAGTAGCCGTAGTAGTGGATAGCTCTGTCATAAACTATCACAAGACAACACATAATAAATAACCTCTGCAACCCCAAATTTAAAAATGGTGTTGCAAATTAGCGCGAAATGGTGTTTTGTGTTAATGCGTGATGTATATATGATTATTTACGGCTACTAAGGTGTGATGATGATGGTTAACCTTTGAAACAAGTCGTACTAAGAACACATGAACTCTTATTAGATTGACGGAAAATACCTTTTTTATTTTAGTCATTATAATAGATTCTAGGCTACTTACACTGAATTTTAATATCTATATGTCTTTCCACACTATATCTCGAACACTAAATTATCTAAATATACTTCAAGTCTTTCGTGAAGCTTCATTTCTGTATAAAATATAACGAGTTCAATAAGGATTCATGTAGCACTATGGAATTTGGCTGAGCATCAGCGAACATGTTTAAATTTGTATTATAAGACGAACTAATAATTAGAAACTAATATGACATCAATAAATAAAATTTCAAACAAATAGAGTGCAATCATGTGAAATTTTGGCATTTGGCACAGTTACATAATGTAGCCTAATCAAATGAGTAGACTTTCTATTTTGTATGCAAACTGAACATGTAACGACACGTATTTGGGATGATTGCACCTTGTTTAATTACCGTAAACAGTTTTCCTTTAACATATTAGGTTAATAGCATAGTTGATTTACGGTTTATGTTACGCCTATATCAGAGGACCTCTATTCATTTTTATTAAAACATTAAAAATAATAATAGTTCTATTTTAGTTCCATATAAGGGCTATATGGAATAGCCCTTATAAATATACCAATAGGTATATTTTTGGTACGAAAAAAACCTCTTTTTTAATGCGTTTTGGTTTGTATTTAACATTTCAATAATGTGAAATAAGCATAGAACAAATATCATTAGGTGTTATTACATTAATAAATTTTATTCAAGTGTAATTCTATTATTTCTATTGATTTCACGACATATAAGTCTATTGTAATCGTTAAAACAAGATGACAAATCACATAATAATAGTATTTTATTCAATTATATTTGTAGTCTTGATCACAAAATAATAGATATTAAAACGTATTTAAGCTTAAATATAAACTCTACATGCATAATAACAGACATTCAGCATAAAAGAGAAAATAAATTTATAGTTTTATTTTAATTAGTTTAATTCCGAGTCCTCTTTATAAAAATGTAACTGTTTGCAATGTATTTGTAAATTACCCATATCAAATACATAATTGATGATGTTATTGAAATATATGTGACAGGATAAATAAACTAGTTATTGTTACATGTCTCACTGACCTTGGATACTATGAGTGCAAGTAGCTTTACGTGAAATTAGTTGAATATAGTAACAGAACACTTAATAATATTGTAGTTGGTGGGTTTTAACAAATTCAATATAGTTATTACGTTGGACATAAATAATTTATACTTTTTCCTTAATCGCAGAATATAAAACATGAGTTTTGCAAATAGTATCTGTTCATGTATAATCAATATCCGAAAAGAATTCCTTATAATACACTTTAAAATTTTAAGATACTGACAAATTTTATAAAAATGGAATAACTTACACAAACATGTGTCAAAATAAACAGCATATATTAGATTATACATTAGCTGTTTATTTCCGAAATTAATACGTCGGAGTTTTAGTTATAAAAATGTTGTTTCATTTTATGTTTACCAAAATGTACATAATTCAAATTAATACAGTCTAAATCCACAATTTCTATAACAATTCTGTTGTTAGTTTCATGTTTAAACTATGCCTCTATATTATAATGATTACATTAGTGTAGGATAATGTTACACTAATCCTGTGTCAGAGATTGTTGTTGGCATTAATAAATTATTGGGGGCACCTCCCATAGGACAAGGACTAGGGTACAAACACAAACATCTTATTGTACATGCATTGTGTTACACAAACACAAACATCTTTATGTATGCAAGTTATATTACAAACCAAACTTGTGCATAGAAGCTAATGTAATGCATTAAAGTCTCCAGAAATTAGACTGAACTTGCACCGTTTGTAGTAAATTAATTCCTTAAACATTCTATAAATAACATGTGGGTAAAAGTTCCTTTAAAACATATATTAATATCTAATATAATTGAATTAACATAAGTATTTATTACAAGTACGTAATGTTTGCGAAAAAATCGTATACCAGCATAATAAAGTGAAGACAGAAATATATGTAACTTACACCCGCCGGTGTGGTTATTATATCATAGCAACAGCAGCACTTTTGTTTCTTGTGTATTCTACTGTTCCTAAAACTCCGTATTGTATATCTTTAATACTTCAGTTTTCTTTTTAAATAACCGATACTAATTATATTGTAATTGTAATAGCTTTTAAATAATTATTTTGGAATATTTAGAGATTTTTAAATTTAATATTCGAAACTTAATCACATAATATACAGTGGATAGATTTAGATGAAATTAGGCATAAATATTTCTTTCTATAAGAAGGACACGTCGCCATATTTCTCTCTGAAATATTCCTTAATATAAAATAAATAACGAATTTAAAACATTTATTTATTTTGGAATCGTATATCTTGTAAGATGGCATAATTATAGAAGAGGTAGAAAGATAAATCACGAAGAGTCACCGTTAACTGATAGGACTGAACGAACCATTCGCTTTTTTGATACAATCAAGCCTAGCGCAAAGCAAAGAGTTTTTATGAGATGTGTTGTTTTATTTTAGTGAAAATCACTTATAAAAAGTGTTGTATTATTGTATAAGTGTTATAAGTTTTTTTATGTTCAGTCATCTTCGTAATTCGTCATGTTAAGGTTGTATGTATAGTGTATTTTGATCAGTCACTGTCTTTATACATTAAGTAATATATTTTGGGGCTAGGTAACCTCACTTGGGATAGTACAGTTTGCCAGAGCTCCTTTTCGGCCGCAGCAGACTCCACAGATGACTGACGAAAACGTGTTTCCGTCCATTTTCTGCTCGCAGGTCTATTTATACACCCGATCCTACACGAGAGCACGATTTCATCTCCACCTCTTGAGAAGTGAACAACTCACCAGCAGGAACTGAGGTCAGGATGACCAACCTTTAGAAGTATTGCAAAGATAGGGAAGAGGTCCAATAAAATTGTACAACTAACTTTTGCCACGACGCCGAAAAAGGTCGCTGTCCCAACAAAGGCCCACAGTGAAAGCCTCAGTGCCACATTTTCACATTTTGCCCCTGAACCGGAATCCAACCCGTCGGATTCAAGCACTGTTATTGGTCAGCGTCCCGGACAAGCCCATCGACTCTATGGAAGATGGAAGAGTTAGAACTGGATAGGTTTTTCGTAGTTTTCCGCAAAGGTTATATCGATTAAAACTGTTCACTGAGGCCCACTTCAGGACATTCCAATGGTAAATGTATGCACAGAAGCTGTACTTACACACCGACAACCTGGAACGAGAGATTTCGCATTCTGCTAGAAACTGATGAACTGTGGCTCTGTCGTTATTCAAGGAATTTGCAGTTATTTCCGTTTGCTGTTTATAACATCATTTTCGAAATTCTATAGGCTATTTGTTCTAATCTGCACAATGCGTTTAATTTATATCACGTACAATTTGGCTTGTGATAGGCTGCATGCCTAAGCTGGTTCGCAAACATAACAATTCTGAACTAGAATTTAACAAGCTGATATGATAATGTAGAGCATATGACGATAACACATGGGGGTGGTGACTTCTGAGGTCGTAGTAATAAATACTAGAAATGCAAAGTTTACTTATAAGTTCAATTTAATTTACTAAACTTACAAGCACCACTTTTTTAGATGGTAAATGAAAAATATGTATTGCCACGTTGCTGCCAATTAGAATGTAATAACTAAAAGTATATCTTCTAGGTGGGCCTAAAATATCCAATGTTCTATTGAATTATGCGTACGACGTTTTACTTTACAAAACAATAATATTTCACTTCCCTTCACAATAGGTAGACTCACAACCCGGGCATCGGCGTCTTGGCACGAGACATTGAAGCTGTAGTCTAAGAACGGTTACTTCTAGAAGAGGAGTAGAGTTGGGAAGTGGTAGCCATCTATTCAAACAACACGTGAGATACATCAGCTACGTAAACTCGCCTAAAACAAATTCGCGACGGTATTAGCCATTTAATGATACAAATTACTATTTATAACAACGTGCTCGTCGCCATAAGGACGACGCCACAACCTTTTATCTATCTCCATCAAGCAAATAAAAGATCTTCAAGGGTAAGTTACTTTACTAATCATATCTTTACTTTACGTTACATTCATTTTATACGTTTGGCATCAAAGGGCTAATTTAATAATACGAAAAGATAAATTTTACTTACGGACAAAGCGCGCGAGGTCTAATCGGTTACGTAGTTGGGCTGCTACAAAGGGTTAGAAGAAAAAAATTCATACGCGTGCCAATTAGGTAGTTACTCCGCCCAATAATTTAGTTCCGGAACATTGGATGTAAAATAATATTATATAATACTGGCTGATTAGGTTGCGAAATTTACATTGTATGAAATTTAATTAACTAATTTACGGTACAGAATATCCCCCCTGTTTTGATTTCGCAACCTAATTAGTCGCTTTACTTTAAACATATTCTAAATAACAAACTTAATTCAACCTTTTATTCATTACATAAATTCAAATTCAACCATAACAATACAATAGCGCGGGGTTTCAAAAGTTTCCTATCAAATCCGCTAGATCGCATGCCAATGCAGTTCTATGACTGCTCGCTTAGGGACCAAAAATAGAAAATCAATTTAGGCAAACTATTTTCATGCAGTGCACGTTGCAGCGTTTTAGAATTTGCGGGTCGTTGCAAGAATAAGGGCATTTAAGGCGATTAAATCGTAAACAAGTGTAGTGTAGTGTTTTGTTATATAGGCGCCACATTCATACTTCTTTTTTGCATTCATACCAGTGTTTTGTGTATAGTGTTTTGCCATTAAATACCCTGAGACTTGCGGACAAGTTACCAATATGGATCGAATACTTTGGAATGAAACGTCCCCTCACGAGAAGCTAAGTCTCACATTTCTTATTACTACTCATCACTCTTAATATACATATTTACATACAACATCCTATACATCTTACATCTACATGAATTTTAACACTTCAAATATATCTACAAATTTCAAAATTCAACATTTCGGCATACATACAAAACACAGACAATTTTTTATATTTGATTCCCTCATTACAAACAGTCAGGATCAACTTTGTCTCATTTCTTTATACTAAGTCTATTTACAAATTCTTTTCCTATATTTTATTTCCATTGACACATTCGTTAAGAATTCATCAAACACTTAACTTCCTGGATTTTATCTTATCTTTTAAATTTGGCAGCAAGTGGTTCCTTAAGCTAGGGATGCTACAATTTTTTTTTAATACAGAACAGGTCTTAATTTAATTTTAAATCTACAATATGAACCTTTTTTACATTCAAAACATTTTCAGTGTGTTGTACAATACAAGTTACAGGGCTTAAAAAATATAGAATTCTATAAATTCCTACATATTTTGGTGCTAATTTTGCACAAAACTTTTCTACCTTATTGCTTAAATAGTGGGTTCTTATCCATACTAAGGAATGCAACTTAAAGGGATGTTTTACATTTTGCTCTGAGTACTTTTGTCTATTACTGTTATGTGCTATACTCCTTTTTACATTCACCACAGCTCTCTTTAAATTGTTTACAACAGTTTCCTTGGACAAATTCTCACCAATTAGATCATTTAGCTTCCATAAATTAGATAAAGCATTATTACAGGAATGATTAAACATTAAATCAAAGGCAGCAAAACCTGTGCTTTCATTATGGGCGGTGTTTAAACTTAATTGTATATAGCCTAGGTCATTATCCCAATTACTATGACAGTTGTGATAGAAACTACGTAATAATGTAGATATGTTTCTAATATGCCTTTCTGATTGATTTCCATTAGCCCTGTAAGGCGCTAGTCTACGGTGTTCAATAAAATTCTTAAATAAGAACTTCTTAAAATACAGTGATGTAAAATATGCGGCATTGTCTGACACTATTATTTTAGGTACAGAAAAGTTGTTAAAAATTATGCGGTCTAATTTATTACATATTTCAGCACTCTTACATTCCCTCAAAGGGATTAGCCATAGAAATTTACTGGCGGCATCTACAACTACAAGTAAATATACATTGCTGTTTCTAGTTCTCACTAAGGGACCTAAAAGATCTATGAATAAACAATCCATATTGTTCTTAAATGGCACAGATACTAATTCGCCTTCATATTTTCTTTGGCACACTTTACTCATTTTACAAACATTACATGCTTTCACTTTTGCCTTTATAATTTCGTCTAAATCAGGTCTATAAAAATACTGATTAATTTTTCTTTGCGTTCTAGCAATGCCTAAATGACCTCCTATTAAAGAACTGTGGAAGAATTCATATACTAAATCAACTAACTGTACAGGCAAAAATATCTTACTCTTACTTTTTACATTCCTTTTGTACATCAGTAAATTGTTTTTTATAAAATAACATAAATTGTTACTATTGCTTTTTACAGATTGAATGATTCGCTGAGTTTCTTTATCTTGAAGTTGATATTTTTCTAAATCTTTAAACGCTAATGGCAAATCATTAATTAACAACCACAAATTATCCTTGTTATTGCACTTATTATTTATCTGCATTTTAGGCTTTACATTAGATGTTCGTTTACATGTTTGCCTTCGGGAGGAGTTTGAATGGCAGAAGGAAATCGATAATCTATTTTTATCCTGGTCAGGACCGTTCCGGCAATCACTGGGGCTCGGATCAGCTGTTCCCGTCGACTCGCCCTCAAACATACGTGAAAGGGCGTCTGCCAGCGCATTATCGGTGGAACTTTTAAATTCCACCTCAAATGGCAAATTCAAAATCCTCTCGATCCACCGGGCAAGTCTTCCTACCTTCCTTTTGTGATTGAGGACATAGGATAAAGCTTGGTTATCAGTTATTAATTTAAAGGTTCTTACTTCTAAAAATTCGTGCCATTTTTCTATGCAAATTAGTGCACTCAAAGCTTCTTTTTCATAAACAGTATATTTTAATTCGGCATCAGTAAATTTCCTAGAGTAATAGGCTATTGGCATTAATTCATTTTGGTCGTTTTCCTGTAACAAACAACCACCTGCGGCTATTCCACTAGCATCTGTCATTACTATAAATTGCTTTGAAAAATCGGCTAACTGGAGTACAGGAGGATTCATTATAGCTTCTTTTAACTTTACAAACGAATCTTGACATTCACTTGTCCAAACAAATTTAGCGTTTTTCCTTCTTAAACGATTTAAAGGATTACATAATTCGGCATAATTATTTATAAATTTTGAAAAGAAATTGGTCATACCTAAAAACTGTGAAATTTGTTTGGCGTTCTTAGGCGGCATAAATTCTCTTATACTCCTTGTTCGCTCGGGATCTATAGTTACTGTATTATTTTTTATTAAGTTCCCCAAAAAGGAGATTTCCTCAAAACAAAACTTTGCTTTCTCTAGGTTTGCCGTTAAGCCATGTTTGCTTAGTCTATTTACAATCTCTCTGACATGTACTAAATGCGAATCAAGGTCTTTACTGTACACTAAGATATCATCACAAAAATTTATCACATATTTAAATTTTATATTGTCTAGGACTTTATCCAGATAGGCGGACAATACAGCACTACCAACATGTAAACCAAAGGGTACTCGTTTAAATTTATATTTACCAAATATAGTGCTAAATGAGGTAAGATCTTGACTATCAGGTGATAATGGACATTGCAAAAAACTTTTTCTTAAATATATTATTGAAAAATATTTGGCTCCACTAAGATGTTGATAATAATTATTTAAATCACCAATGGGAAAATCAATTTTCTGTAACTTTTTATTTAATTCGGTATAATTGACTACAAGTCTGTCCTTTTTGGTTAAAAAGGCTGGACTGGAGTAGGCTGAAGTACTGGGTTCAATTATTCCTTAGTCCAACCAATCCTGTATTATTGTTTTCATCTTATTTACAGTAGGAGGGCTCATAAAATAAGGCCTAATATTTACAGGTGTGGGGTCATTTAGAACTAATCTCACTTCCAAATCTAGAGCCTCTCCTAATTTTGGATTAAAAACATTTGGAAAATCCCCTATAAGGTTTTGTATCTCAGCCTCAGCTCTAGTGCACCCTATTTTTACATCAATGCTGTTTACTTCATGTTCAAAAGGCTGTTGTCTGACAATAGTTATTTTCTCATTACAATTGAATTTAAAATAACATGAATCTCCATCAAGATCTAAAATTAATTTGCTATTAGATATAAATGGGTTTCCCAATACAATGTCCCATTTTAAATTATCCAATACAATAAATTTTACTTTCCAACAAAATTTAGAAATTTTTATCTTAGCATAACAGTAACCAAAACATTTTATTTCAGTGTTATTTGCAGCAAACATTCTATCATCTGACTTCATTAATTTAGAAACATTTTTATTCAACAATAGGCTATCATAAAATTCTTTACTAATTATATCTCTTGTAGCACCAGTATCTAATAAGCAGTTTGTTTTTACATTTTTACCCACTATAGCTTCAATTAAAGGCATATTGTTACACTGTCTAACATTTATTCATAAATTAGGTTTTCTATAGTTTAATTTACTCCAATTTTTAATTACCTTACCATAGACTCTCACAAAATAGTGTTTTTCTTTTCTTACTGTATTACTATTTATAAAATTATTATTCTTAAACTTATGAAACCGGGGAGAGATATTTTTAGGTGTTGTGTGTAATACCACTCCCCTGTCAACTAGTTTTTTGGATTCCTAAAACAATTTTTTGCTAAGTGACCAGGCCTATTACAATTGAAACATAACTTTGGGTTTTTGACAGTAGGCCTACTTTTTCTAAGTTCAACATGTGGTGGATACATGTTGTTAACATATGTCTTACTTAAATTGTCCCTTAAGTTATCATTAAAGGTTATATTGTTACTAGCTATACACACATTTTCCAAATCTGTAAAACAAATGGATTGTTTTCAAAAATTAACTTATTTCTATCTGTAGGCTTAATACCTCTTTTTATACAAGTTACCAAGTCCTGTTCACTTATGTTACACAATAAAACTTGACTGAGCTCTTTGATGTCATAGATGTATTCATACAGTGGCTCATCAAACCTTTGTGGCCTATAAACTAAATCTAGTCTCAGTCTTTCAATTAGGCCTACAGGGATAAAAGCACTAATTAATTCCCTGTGTAGATAGTTGACATTTGGCATGACAGACTTACACTGTATTATTTTGGCTAAAAGTGGACCTTTTGCATAACATGGTAACAATGCTAAAATTTCATTTTCTGATAGGCTAGTTTCACATTTTAGTTTTAACAAAGTTTTCAAAAAGTTTATTAGCTCAGGTACTACTAAGCCATTTGTTACTGTAAAATTTTGTAAATAACATTCTACAGGATTGTTTAACTTATTAAACATATTTAAACCAGACATAGGTTGACTAACACAATCATTGTTTGCATTATAAATAGGCATTATAGGCAAAGTGGGGGTACTGGCAGTAGGCTGTGATATTGTTGGTGGTTGTACAGAAATAGGGCCTATTTGTTCTTTCACTGCCTGTTCCATAGCCTCATCTTGTTCTAATGATTCATTTAAATTGGCTTCTAACACTTTAAGCTGTTCTAGGTTCACTGTAGGTAGCAAGTTTTTAGCTAACTGTTGTTCAACATTTACTAGCCTACACTTTAAAGCTGATAAAGTTTCACTATGTACAGAACTTAGTTCTAGCTGGTTGTCTAAAAATAAACGGTTTATTA
Organism: Homalodisca vitripennis; assembly: GCF_021130785.1. Classification (NCBI taxonomy): domain Eukaryota; kingdom Metazoa; phylum Arthropoda; class Insecta; order Hemiptera; family Cicadellidae; genus Homalodisca; species Homalodisca vitripennis. The sequence continues at coordinate 68,451,698 of NC_060213.1, forward strand.
AATGTTTACACTTTTCTTGGAATTTGGTGATTTCTAAAGGTGAACTAGCACTGTTCAATTCACTGCACCCATGTTCTAATAATATCACTTTTTCACTGAGAAGTTTTACTTCCTGATTGTGGTCTATTTTTAATAGGCTACTAGGAGTAGGTAGAATATTGTTTCTCAAACACTGTCTTAAGGACTTTCTGAGTTCATTTACTGTACTGTCACTATTTAATTTAATACCTCTAGATATCAGTTCAAATACCAACTCATCTTTAGACAAATATTCTATTTTAATGGCAGGCATTGTGGCGTTTTCACTCAGTTTCACCCAGTTGATGGCAGAGTAGGCACATCAATAGCAGATTCGCGCAATAAATATGTTTACCGTATGACGATAACACATGGGGGTGGTGACTTCTGAGGTCGTAGTAATAAATACTAGAAATGCAAAGTTTACTTATAAGTTCAATTTAATTTACTAAACTTACAAGCACCACTTTTTTAGATGGTAAATGAAAAATATGTATTGCCACGTTGCTGCCAATTAGAATGTAATAACTAAAAGTATATCTTCTAGGTGGGCCTAAAATATCCAATGTTCTATTGAATTATGCGTACGACGTTTTACTTTACAAAACAATAATATTTCACTTCCCTTCACAATAGGTAGACTCACAACCCGGGCATCGGCGTCTTGGCACGAGACATTGAAGCTGTAGTCTAAGAACGGTTACTTCTAGAAGAGGAGTAGAGTTGGGAAGTGGTAGCCATCTATTCAAACAACACGTGAGATACATCAGCTACGTAAACTCGCCTAAAACAAATTCGCGACGGTATTAGCCATTTAATGATACAAATTACTATTTATAACAACGTGCTCGTCGCCATAAGGACGACGCCACAACCTTTTATCTATCTCCATCAAGCAAATAAAAGATCTTCAAGGGTAAGTTACTTTACTAATCATATCTTTACTTTACGTTACATTCATTTTATACGTTTGGCATCAAAGGGCTAATTTAATAATACGAAAAGATAAATTTTACTTACGGACAAAGCGCGCGAGGTCTAATCGGTTACGTAGTTGGGCTGCTACAAAGGGTTAGAAGAAAAAAATTCATACGCGTGCCAATTAGGTAGTTACTCCGCCCAATAATTTAGTTCCGGAACATTGGATGTAAAATAATATTATATAATACTGGCTGATTAGGTTGCGAAATTTACATTGTATGAAATTTAATTAACTAATTTACGGTACAATGATAATGTAGAGCAGTTATTTGAATGTTGACTTATAAGGCAGAAAGAAAGAAGGTACGTTATATCAAAACGCTAGTGAAGAAATATACAAAAAGCTTTTATTCTAATTCTTCAATACATTATTCAATTTTTAGAATACTTCAGCAGAGTCAAAATATATCGTAGTTGCATCTCTGTTAGATACTGGTTCAAAGAACCTTTAATTAACTTTCTTAGTATGAAAAAGTATCAGCAAACTATATAATCTTTCTTTTCTAACCCCTAAATACTGTTGGATATTTAGGATAGTTTGTAGGTTAGGAGTAGTAAACAGGTCGCTTAGTGATCGTTGCAAATCTAATAGATACAGGTTTCAAACCCCTTTTCCTACCTTTAATAATTTGGAAAACGTATAGTTTCAATCTTATAAGGCGTATGAGCTACATATTTCGAATAGTCATAGATAACTTATGATTGTAAATAGGCTATTGAGGTTAGAAATAGTGAAAGATTTATTAGATATAGGTTCACTAAATCTTTCACTACATATAATAGTTTAAAAACATAAACGTATCACCCTAAAAGCAGTATAAGTTTACTTTTCTATACTTGGATTAATAGTTTGAAACAAAGATTAGGGAAACAAATTGTTTCTTCGCTTATTGAAAACAATAAATACATAAAAATAGGCCTTAAAATCGAATATTAGCCATGTAATACTTGAATTATGTATTAAAATTTAAAAAATATAAACACATCTATTGCTATATTCATAAATATTCGGAATTACAGGCAAGTCTGTCAATAACTAAAATAAACCAATAAAATAGATAATTAGACATTAACAATATAACATTATTGAACGTCGAAAACATTTAGTTGGTAACTGATTCCATTGACTGACAGTTATACCTTAAATCTTAAAATCCGTTACATTCTGACGTCATTAAATATATTATAGATAGATGATACTACCAAGTACTATTGCAGTCAGCCGAACGCGACGATCTGTTACCTCTTATGGAAGCAACTATCCATTAGGTTGTCTCTGCGTTTATGGTTTATAACGTCAGTCATAAGTTTCACACTCAATTAACGCAATATTTTCAGAGACCTTAATAATAAATTGAAGTAAAATTATATTCAAGTATTAATGATAAAAATAATGACAAATGAGTTTACTGCATATACGTTCACAGTAATCGGAAATGTACTTAAAACATAGCAACCAAGTTAAACTGTGTCATAGACACTAACTGAATCAGGCTCTTCATAGAATATAAATAACAACGTGACAAAATTGTTACAAACAATACAGCATTTTTATTTTTGAAGGAAAATGTAAGTATATATATATATATATATATATATATATATATATATATATTATATATATATATTATATATATACAAAATCATTGTATTAAATTAGTCTTTAATGAAAATATATCCGGTTTCCCTAATATGGAAAAAATATAAGAAAACTATTAGGTTTTTCTAATATGGATAATAACTTACTTCAAAGTATATCTATTCGTGTCTCAATTTCTAATAGGATTTCGTATATTCTTGGTATTCTTACCGTAACAGCTGGATAAACATATTATTTGTTGCTGCACATATTACTTCCTTTTTCTCTCTTTTAATAATTTATCCACTCTTATATCGTATATCTTAAATCGATGAATGTGCGTTCTAGCAGTAGTTAGAATAGATTATATCCAGTTTTGTACCCATACATTTTCTGCAGCTCACTATCTATATCTATAATTCTGAAACCCAAAAATGAAATAACTGACAGAAAATAGTTTGTAGAGTCCACAGTATAGTTATTAATAGAATGATACAAACTTAGGCAGGAAATTTGAACAATATAAACTAGCAGAAGTTAGCACAAAGACCGCAGAATGGGAGAAGTGAAGATCTGTCAATAGAGAGAAATCCTCCGGGGGCTAATTTCATCGTTCCTTCCTGATAATCCAAAGTCTCAAACTAAAGCATTAATCTCCTTTGTTGTCTATCCTAAGTCTTTGTCTTGTCTGATGTCAACGTCTTAAAGCTGAATGGTTGCTTGTTTAAATTTTATTACGCTTAACTATTGAAATGCGACTGTTAATTCTAAATCAAATTTTACTTCATAAAATATTTAATGAATCTTGATAATAATTTATAGTAATATTCACGTACATTGGTTCCTGGATGTATGTAACACAGTAAGCTCAAGAAAGCAAACAAAACACTACTTGCTTGGAACCGTATAGTTTTACAAAAGATCTCGTATAAGAAACACAGTTAAAAAAGAGATGATAGCTTTAGACAGTGTTACAATTCAGTTATAGAAGTTAATTCCATCAAAAGGAAACTAACAGCGTTGTAATGATTTGGATACAAGATCTTAAATATGAGTTAAACTGTGTACCAAAGTGGTCTACTATAATGAATGTATTACTAATTATTCCTAAAAGTTGAATGCTAACAATAATTGTCGTAAAATAACAACAGGACTTTAGTAGTAAAAAAGGACAGGTAAGAGATCATATAGTGTGATCAATACAGTACAGGACAATAAGTCAGTGAGAAGCATGGTTGGTGAGGCCAGAAACCAATATTACCTACCGCGGAGTGAGGCTGCACAGTTCAGGCAATTTTCATTACTTAGAGCACAACGTTGACGTCACCAGACTGATAAATATAAACACGAGTATTAGTAACAATGGTTATTATTAAAGAGACGAATTTATAGCTCGGTTACTTTATTCCACCAGTAGAACAAGTTTCGGCAGTTTATAGTTTTAATTTGGATTATTTTAAATTTGTGCATGTATAATGCAAGATATTCTATTCCTAGAGAAAGGCTGTACAAAGATCAGAAAATGTAACGATAACATAGCCGCAGTAGAAGAATATACAGTGATTCCTACATTCATTTGTTCCTAAATTTTGTTAAACCTTCTAATTTGAACGATTTTTAACGGAAAGTTACCTGTTACGCAAAATTTAAAATATCACTGTTACTTACAGTATTATTGTACAGTATTAATTTTTTGAACAATCTCAAACATTTTTAAGTGAACATACAGATTATGCAATTCCATTTTCAAAAAATGTCAGATTTTGTAACATTCTTTTATTTTTTATCTAGGTTTGATACTAAGCAACTAAAACCTATGTGAAACAAAACATCCTTAATTAAAATTAATAATTATTATTATTTCATTATTTAACGCTGCAATTTTTCTGAGTTCTGCAGATCCTAATTTATTTGTTTTAAAAGTGTAAAATATTAAAATGCCTACATGATATTCTTTGTTTATTTGACCCAATATTAAAATATGTTTAGTTTAGGATGGTTACGATCTTGTGGAAAAGATTAGTTTGCAGATCACGATAGCTAGTGGTGCTGATGTCCTGCATCACTTCACGATGTAAAATTTTAATTTCTTTATTTTCTATGTGTAACTTTTATTATTTTTTTCTATAAGAATATGTTACCTTTACAATCCTTTTAATGTAAAATATGACTTGAAAGACCTCATAGTTTTTTGGTAGAATATGTGTGAAGTTTCCATTTACCAAACAAATTGAAAGGTTTCAGAAAATTAATGTACGGGACAAGAATATATTATACGGTATTAAAATCACACTGTTGGTCTGGGAACAAATTTAACGAACTGTACACGTGTCCTAATATAATATTCCATTTAACTAGGCATATTTTAAACACTAAAATAATATGAATAAAAGTTCCTTGCTCGCCAGTAGATGAGTGTAAGTAGATAGTAATATGGGGTTCCTGGCGCACTTTCGGAGCCGACCGAAAAGCAATGTAAAATACTGTTCAATGTACCATAAAGGAAGCTGAGAAACAACACAGCAAATCTCAATGAAAAATTAACCGAATCTACAGTCGTTCGTCTCCAAAAGCGATCGGTACATTACTCTGTGGAATGAAAAATTAACCAAATCTGAGCTTCTACTTTCTTAAGCTGTGCTTTGTAAAATGTTGTCAAATCTGCTACGAATAAAAGATTTATCTTAATAAAATTTAATCAATTTAAAACATTTTTACTAAAAACATACTGTACTTTAATAAAAAACTTTTCTACTAAATAAACAACATGAACTCACCAAGCTCTCTTCAGTTTCTAGCATTAAAACAGTGCAACAAAGATGAATTCAGTGAATTGCCGGTTTATTCTCAACAACAGTTGATACCGTCTTTAAATGAAACAGAATTAAAAGAACTTGTAGAGTCTTTTGCAGAAAGAACGAAAACTGCACACGTGTACACACAAAAAACGAAAAAAATAAGGGATTATATATTTAATATAATTACGAAAGATATTGAAAAGAAAGTAAAAAATAAACAAACAGAGAGTTTTCATCGTTTTTTTATGACATTTTTCCCATATTATACGTCCTTTCAAGATAATCAAGACTTAATTGATGAATTTCTTAGGAATTTTTGTGAGTATCAAGATTTATCAACACAATTCATTAAAGAGCATTATAGAATATAGCCAAATTTTGTGTGAAACAAAAGGTATTACTGTAGATAATATTCCATGTGATTCCTATGAAGAAAGACACCAACTATGGTTATCAAAACAGTACTATGACGTGGGGAGGGACTGCAAGTTTTAGAGTTAAGACTTTATTCTACAAAGTTAATTGTTATAATTTCTTTATCTTTTATAGTCTTCTTTCCAGTAACAATCAAGTGTAATTTTTCATTTTAGTTTAATTCTTTAATCTTTTTCTCATCCAAAACAGTCAAAAATCTGTTCGAAAAAGAAAATGTTATAATAGTAAACGGGAACACAATTTTTATTCTTAAAAATGACAGTCGAGGTGTGCTACTACAGACCGACCATCACGATAATCGCTTCGCCTGCGTCATATCCGTAGTGATATCACGCCGTGAGAGGTGCAATCGTTGGTTTACAAGCACCATTTAGTTAAATAAATTTTTCTATCTAAATGGAGCGCGATAAAATATCATGTCCGTTCTGCAAAATAGAAATTTTAAGAAAAAACTATGATCGCCATTATAATTCTAAAAGTCATGAAAAAAACAAGCAAATTTACAATAATGAACTAAATTATTTAAGACAGTGGGCTAGAGAAAATAAAATTGCCGATCACGAAAACATGTTTAATATTGAGAAATTACGTGAATTAAAGAGAAATTTCAAAGTTGAAAAGAAAAATCTCGACCTATTTAATGATGAAAAACTTCATTCAATAGCTGAAAAGTTGGCTATCGGTACTAACGATAAAACCAAGTCTGAAATGATCGAAGAAATTGATAAAACTCTTAAAGTAAAATCCGAAAATATCATTGATGTAGAAGTTTTATCCTCAATACACGGTCTTTTCAAGCAATACATTTTAACAAACTTGAACGACAATTCCATGTCAATTTACAAATATCTTTCAATTATGCGGTCAGAAATTAAAAGTTTAATCGAGAAATTTCAAGAAAATGTTAAAAATATGAAGGGCTATCTCTCTTTGGAATGTGAATACGAACGAACTTTAGTGAATGGTGAACCGCAAACATGTCTAATGTATTTTACTATCAAAGCAGACGAAATCTTTGACGTAAACGACTTTATTACTAAGCAATTTAATAAATTAACACATCGAGAACAAACGAATAATCCAAATAAAGGTTCCGGATGGACATTTAAAAGTTGTAAACAACTAGTTTTGAGCCTTAACAAACACGAAATGATGAATGCAGGATCATACATCGATTTACCAAAGAATATCAAAGATAAAAAAGCTTGTATAAATATAAAAAATAGAGATGATTTTTGCTTTATTTACTCAATAAGATGTGCTATTGAAAAACCAGAAAGAGACTGTGAACGTGTAAAGCAATACGAAAAATTTGTGAATGACGAAATATTTTCAGGTTTTGAGTATCCAATGTCTCTGAAAGATATACAAATATTTGAAAAACGAAGCTACAATTCCAAGTATAAGTATCCAACAATGTCTATCAATGTCTACAGTTTTGATGAAAATATTAACATTGTTCCGTTACAAATTTCTGAAAAATATGACGCTGAAACAAACATTGATTTATTGTATGTTAAACAAGATGATAAATCTCATTATGTTTTGATAACCGATTTAAATAAGCTTGTTTCTTCGCAGTTGTCTAAACATAAAGAAAGAAAATTTTTGTGTAGAAGATGTTTAAGCCATTTTTACAAATCTGGAGATTTAACAGATCATTTAGAAATTTGTAAAAATCATGAAGTTTGTAAGCCAATTATGCCATTTCCAGGTCAAACAACTAAATTTACTAATTATCAAAAGAAATTTAACCATCCGTACGTAATTTATATGGACTTTGAGAGCATATTAGAAAAAATTCCGACATGCAAGAACAATCCACAAAGATCGACTACAACCAAGATTCAGAGGCACATTCCTTATGGTTTTACTCTATATTTAGTGTCGAATGTGACCAATCGCATGTACAAACCGATATGTTATCGTGCCAAAAATGAAGAAGATTTGAAAAACGTCCCAACAAAATTGTTTGAAGAACTCAATAAATTATCGAAATACATAGCGAAAAAATATAATTCTAAGAACATGAAACCTATGAAATTGACAGAAGAAGAAGAAATTTCGTATCAAAATTCAAACGTTTGTCATATCTGTGAATGGTCTGCTTATGATGTTGGGTCAATTCAGTATGGTTTTACTCCTGATAGTTGGAAAGATAAGAGTTATAATAAAGTGAGAGATCATTGTCATTTAACTGGCAAGTTTCGAGGCGCAGCTCATGCATGTTGCAATCTAAATTTGAAATTTCCTCAGAATATTCCCGTTTTCTGCCACAATATGTCAAATTACGATACTCATTTGTACATAAAAGAATTGGCTAAACAATATGGAAATGTTGATTTGATTGCAAACACCGATGAAAAATATATAAATTATTCTGTAAATTCTGGATATGGCTATGAATTCGAAGGTGATAAGCCAAGAACATTCATCAAGTTTTCGTTTGTAGACACGTTCAGATTCATGGCCTCGTCTATAGAAAAGTTAGCTAAAAATCTAAAGAGAGAAGACTTCAAACATACAAATCATTTTATACAAGATGGATTGAACGCAATTCTAGAAAGACAACCAAATGACGACGACGAGATTTTTAAAATATTGTCTGGAAAAGGAATATTTCCCTATGAATTTATCGACAGTATTGAAAAACTTGATTACACAGAAGAATTGAGAATTCAAGATTTCTATTCACTTTTGACAGATGAGAGCATATCTGAGAAAGATTTTCAACACTACTTAAATGTTTGGAACAAATTAAAAGAGAAAAATCTAGGAAATTACTCTGATCTCTATAACATTCAAGATGTTCTATTGCTCGCTGATATCTTTGAAAATTTTAGGAATATTTGTTTGAATTGCTATTAACTCGATCCGGCACACTATCTAACAGCTCCCAGTCTCGCATGGGACGCAATGTTAAAATTAACGAAGATAGAATTACAATTAATTAGTGATTATAATATGTATTTGATGATCGAAAAAGGTATTCGCGGAGGCATTTCTCAGTGTATTAAACGATATGTGAAAGCAAATAACAAATATTTAAAAGATTTTGATAAGACAAAGCCCGAAAACTATTTACTCTATCTCGATGCAAACAACCTTTATGGGTATGGTCTTATGCAAAAACTGCCGTTTAGTGATATCAAGTGGATGGATCCAAAAACTTACACAACTGAAGAATGGAAAGAAACAATTTTAGAACTCACTGGCGACGAAGATTATGGCTATATTCTCGAAGTCGATCTTGGATATCCAACAAATTTACACGAACATCACAAGGATTTACCTCTTGCTCCAGAGCATTTTAAAAACAAACTTTGCACAACTCTACTGGATAAAACTGAATACGTTGTTCATTCGAGAAATTTGAAGTTCTATTTGGAACAAGGTATGATTTTGAAACATGTGAATAGAGTTATTGCATTCGATCAGAAGCCTTTTATGAAAGAATACATTGATTTTAACACAAACATGAGAACCAAAGCTACAAGCGACTTTGAAAAGGACTTTTATAAGCTGATGAACAACTCAGTTTTTGGAAAATCTATGGAAAATGTGAGAAACAGATGTGATATTAAGCTTGGAAATGAAGAATTTTCAATGAAACAAGCTAAGAAAACAAACTTTAAATGCTTTAATATCTTTGACGACAACTGTATAGCGAGTCACTTGTATAAACAAAAGGTTAAATTTAACAAACCGATCTACATAGGATTTTCAGTTCTTGACCTATCAAAATTGCTAATGTACGAGTTTTATTACGATAAATTAAAGAGGTTTGATCCAGATTTGAATCTGTGTTACATGGATACAGACAGTTATTTTCTAGAATTGAAACGTGATCCTTTTAAAATTATTAAAGAAAATATAGATGACTTTGATACAAGTGATTATCCAAAAGATCATGAATGTTTCACTACTAAAAATAAGAAGGTAATAGGGAAATTCAAAGATGAGTTAAATAGCGAAGTTTTAGAAGAATTTTGTGGTTTAAGGTCTAAGATGTACTCGTACAAATATCTAGATAAAAACCCAGTTAGGTGTAAAGGAATTAAGAGAAGCGTTGTAAATAAAACAATAAATATCGAAAACTTGAAGAGATGTTTGTTCGAAGATAAAGAAGAATTTAGGGAGATGACAGTCATCAAAAGTTATAAACATGAGTTGTACACTGTTACCATAAACAAGCTGGCACTGAACGCTAAAGATGATAAGAGAATTGTCCTAGAAAATAAGATCGATACAGTACCGTATGGATATAAAACAGATATTTTAGAAGAGTTAAATAAACTTGGAAACTTTGATATGTAAATGGAAGATGATTTAATTCACTGTCACAAGTGTAAAAAGAAAACGAAAAATATAGATTCAAAAATCGTTCAAACTCAAAATGGATTGTATAGAATTGCTGCAAAATGTTCAAAATGTAAGACAAACAAGAGTAAGTTTATAAAGAATCCAAATCCAAAACCTGTTAAGCAATAATTGAAGACTAAAGATGAGATAGAGATTGAAGCTCGAGAAATTCATGCACCAGTACGAAAAAAGTTTAAAAAGAGAAAAATTATAACATTAGGAATTGACGATTTATGGGCAGCAGATTTAGTTATAATGTCTAACTATTCAGATCAAAATGATGGATTTAAGTATATGTTAAATGTTATTGATACTTTCTCAAAATATGCTTGGTCAAGAGCTATCAAAAGAAAAAACGGCAAGGATATTTCAAAAGCTTTCGAAGATATAGTAAAAGATGCCATAAGGATCAATCACAAACCTCCTAACCTACTTCATACAGATAGGGGTTTAGAGTTTAAAAATAAAGAATTTAACGATGTTTTGAGGAAATACAACATTAAGATTTATCATACTGAAAACGAAGAGAAATCAAGTATTGTAGAGAGATATAACAGAACTCAAAATGAGAGAATGAAAGTAATTTTTGAGATTAATAAAAACTTTAAATGGATCGATATTCTTCAAAAAATCGTAAACAATTATAACGATACAGTTCACAGCACAATCAAAATGAAACCGAAAGACGTAGATAAGGATGCAGAAAAGGAGTTATTAGAGACCGTTTTCAAGTATGTTCCACCTGAAATTCACACGAAAACTAAATTTAAAGTCAATGATCATGTAAGAATTGTTAGTAAAAAACAAACATTTTCGAACAAATATAAGAACAATTGGTCAAGAGAAATCTTTGTGATTTATCAAATTAATAACACAGATCCTGTAACTTATAGTATAAAAGATTTAAATAATGAAGAAATAACCGGAAAGTTTTATGAATATGAATTGAAGAAGTCAAAACTGTAAAATAAATTTTCTATATATAAATGGCGCATCAAAAGAAATGTACAAAGTGCAAAGAATTTAAAGATTTAAATGAATTTTATAAAGATAAAAATAGGAAAGATGGAATGCATTATAATTGCAAAGATTGTGAAAGGGAATATCATAAAGAATTATATGATAAAATAGAAAAATTAACTTTGGAAGATAAAGAATGTCTTAAATGTAAAGAAACTAAAAAAATTTCAGAGTTTAATAGTGATCACTATAGTAGAGATAAGAAAGACTCATATTGTAAAGATTGTGTAAAGAAGAATCACCATAGATTATATTATGAAGATACTCAATGTGAATGTGGAAGAACTATAAAATGGTTAAATAATTATCAAAAACATTTACAAACAAAATATCATAAGTTAAGAGTTTAACATTTTCATCGTGTAATAATTTTTTCTATATAAATGGAGTCTCAAAAGAAATGTACAAAGTGTCAAGAAGAGAATAGAAAAGACTGTTATTGTAAGGAATTATACGTTAAAATGAACAAATTAACTTTAGAAGAGAAAAAGTGTTACTTTTGTAAAGAAATTAAAAATATTTCTGAATTTAATAACTGGCAGTATAGTAAAGATAGAAAAGATGCTTTTTGCAAAGATTGTGCTAAAAAAATTTTCAGCGAAAGTTATAAAAACGAAATGCCTTGTGAATATGAAAAAAGAATTCTACAATGGTTACCTAGTTATGCTAAACATTTACAAACAAAATATAATAAATCGAGAGTTTTTAGTAAAATTTAGAAACATTTTCATCGTGTAATTTAGATATTCTATAAATCAGTCGAGATTCTGCCATATTTGTAGTAAAATGATTTCCGTTGTATAAAATATTCAAAGATTCTTTCATTTGGTTATACAGATTGATAGAATTTGGTTCGTCATCAATGAACAAAATCTCTAATTCAGGATATTTTATTTTTAGATGTTTTAATCGGTTTGGTATTTCTCGTTTCTGAGCTCTGATAACGTAATAAGGATATTCCCACATGTGATTCTTCTTAATTAACACAAAAACATGGTGTTTTTTCTTATCAAAATCTTTACATACCATATCTCTCTTCATTAATTCCATTCGCAATTCTTGATTCTCTATTTTCAAGGATTTCATTTGACCTGAAATTTGTAACTGTTTTATTTCATCTTTTAACTGCTTATTTTCGTTTTTGAGTTTGTACTCACCATATTTTCTAATGGAAGGTAATACTTCTTTCGTAACCTAATTTTTAAACAATTTCGCTTCTGGTTTATGCGATCTCAAAATTAAAGAATAAAGTCCAGATTCATTAACGAAAACAGTGTTATTTTGGAAGTTTGAAGGTAAGCTATTTATAGCCCCCCTTATATTTAGATTAAAATAGAAGTTTTTATCATCTTCGTCAACGTTTATTCTGATCGTTTGCATAGTATTTTCATATTCTAGAATTTTTGCTACGTCTTTAGCCTTAAACCAGATCACATTGTTTTCGTCAACAATCGTAAAGATATGTTTGTTATTGAATTTTAGTTGATTATTGAGTAGGTCTACAACTGACTCCATTTAGATAGAAATAAAATTTAACTAGTAATTTTTATTTCAGTATAAAGTCCAGATTCATTGATAAAAACAGGGTCAGGATGAAGATTGTTAAGGGGTCTATGGGATAGACTCTTGTAATTTATACATTCAAAAGTTGTTTTCTTGAAAATTTGAAGGTAAGAACGATTCGTTCCCCCCCTTGATTCATCATTCTTTCGACAATCTTAAATATATTGTTGTTTTACTCTCATTATTTAATAGATTTCCTTCAGAGTCTTGAATAGTCAGAACGATTTTTTGAATTCTTTTAATATTTTTTCTAATTGGAATATAATCGATTTCATTTGGTTTTTCACTGATTTTTGATCCATAAGCAACATTTGGGAAAAAGTGTACAAAATTTCAGATTCTTTGTGAAGATGTTCGGTATGATTTTCAAAACTAGGTTCAACGAGATTACAATGTACTTCAATTACATCGAACGGTCTAAATTTTGGCGTTTTATTTCCTAAATATACCTGATTTGGCTCAATAGTTTCTTGAACAAACCCTAATAAATCTACAATAATTGCTGAAAACATTATTCTTACTGGTGATTTTATTTGAATTTTATTAGAGAGATAATTTTTTTGCATTTCAAACTTGTTTTCGTCAAAGTTTAAAGATTTATCTGATTGTTTGAATGTTTTCAGATAATTTTTAAGGGAATTTTTTATTTGATCGAAAGTATAATATCCTTTGTTTAAACCATAATATTTTGTTATGTTCTTCTCACTAAATCCTATACAATAAGGAGAACTTTCACTAATATTTATTACAAAATTGTCAGAATAAAAACCGCTTAAACCGATAAAATAATTTGATTCTTCCTCTAAGTGTATAGGATGTTCCAAGTTTAAAACTAATTTAGAGCTTTCTGAAGTCAACTTGAACAGCTTCATTTTCGCAAGCGTTGCTTCAAGATGAAAATCTTCTATTTAAATGGAGAAATTTTTAAAGCAAAAAGATCAGATAAAACTTTAAACGTTTGAAGAAAATAAGAAAGATCAACCAATCAGATTGTTAATTGTTGGTTCAAGTGGATGTGGAAAAACAACTTTATTATTGAATTTTATCTACAATAGGTTGATTCCTTATTCCAATTTGTATGTTTTTAGTAAATCTTTAGAACAAGACGCCTATAAAAAATTACAAGAAAGATTTGAAAATATTGAGAAAAACTTAAACAAAAAAATATCACATTTTTTATAATGCTTCTGAGGACATAGTTCCGTTAAGCGAATGTAAACCCAATTCGTTAATCGTTTTTGATGATTGTATTTTGGAAAATCAGGACGTTATTAAGGAATATTTCGTAATGTCTCGTCACAAAAACATATCTTGTATCTATCTTTCCCAATGCTTTTCAAAGGTTGATAAACAAGTTATAAGAAATAACCTGAATATGTTGTGTATTTTTAAGCAAGACGATCACTATTCGAGAAAGATTTACAACAATTATGTGGGATCTGATATGAGTTTTAAAACCACTTTAATGAATTGTGTGATAAAATTTGAAAAGAAGACTATGGATTTTTAACTATTAATCTAACTTTGAAGCCTAAAAATGGTAAATATTTGAATAAATTTTCCAATATAAACGTGTGATAATCTAGTTGTTTTCATGTTTTTACGTTCACGTTTACGTTTCGTGTTCTCGTTTTTACGTTCCACGTTCACGTTCCACGTTCACGTTCATGTTTCACGTTCATGTTTCACGTTCATGTTTCACGTTCGTGTTTACGTTTCACGTTCATGTTTTACGTTCGTGTTTACGTTTCACGTTCGTGTTTCACGTTCGTGTTTTACGTTTCACGTTCGTGTTTCACGTTCCACGTTCACGTTTTACGTTCCACGTTCACGTTTTTACGTTCCACGTTTCAAAATTTTCCTAAATAAATGGCGAACGTAACTTCTGAAGAAGCGAAAAAACTTGATCAAATAGAAAAGAAATTAATCAAAGAATTTAAAGAACAGATTCGAATTGATGAAAAAGAACAAGAATTTATTCAAAAAATTAATCAACCTGTAACTTCTGCAATAAAAAATGTTGAGGGCAAAATTGAAAATGTTTTAAGCGATAATCAAAATTTAATGAATTTGGTTCCAGTTGTACGACAATTTGCTGATATTTCGATTCCAGAATCTGAGTTTGAATTGCCAAAATTACCATCTTCAACACCATTTAGACCTCGAATCATTGAAGACTCTACCATAGTTGAACCAATAAGTCCTGGAACAACGGATATAATAATTGGTGAAATTGGTAAAAAATTTCTTCCTAGAGCAAAGGATGATAAATTTGGTTTGTATTGGGACAGAAAAAAGAAAAGTTTTATGATTGGAAATTTGCCCGTGAATTTTGAGCATAATGATATCATTATTAATGAAAAAACATATGAAGGAACTCAAGGTTTATAGAGATTATTAACAGGCACTGATGTTCCAAAAGACGGTTTATATTCTGAAGAAGACTTGAAAAAGTATACTGAAATTTTATGGAAATCTGATTCAATTTACAAAAATAATGATCCATCAACTAAGAAACCAAAGTCAAGTAAAGGTAAAAAATATCTCAATTTGATTAAACCAATTTGGGAAAAAAGAATCGAAGGATCAGGTGTGAGAAAATACAGTGATAATAAGATTGAATACAGATATATCGACGATTTGACAAAACTCGATGGAATTATTAATTATATTTATGCTCAAGAAAAGGCTGGAAACAACAATTTTTTTAACGAAAAGAAAGCGATTAAAGATTTTATTTCGAACAAACTTGATGAAATGATTGAAAAACCTG
Source organism: Homalodisca vitripennis (assembly GCF_021130785.1). Lineage (NCBI taxonomy): Eukaryota > Metazoa > Arthropoda > Insecta > Hemiptera > Cicadellidae > Homalodisca > Homalodisca vitripennis. Next base: position 68,467,227 of record NC_060213.1, read on the forward strand.
ATGGAATTAAATATTTAAAACGAGTTTTGCCGGCAATAAGTTCATCTATGATTGAAGGTAGCGGACTTTTGAATGATTTTATCAACAATTTACCTTTTGAATTACACGTACCAACTTATCAGTATCTGGGGCCTGGCACAAAACTCGAAAAAAGACTAAAAAGAGGAGATACTGGTATAAATAAATTAGATCAAGCTGCTATGGAACACGATATTTTTTATGCAAAACATAGAGACACAAATTCCAGACATATCGCAGATAAAGTTTTGCAAGATAAGGCAATGGATAGATTTTTATCAAAAGATGCTAGTTTAGGTGAAAGATTTGTTGCGCTTCCAACAGCTGGAGCAATGTTTTTGAAGAGAAAACTAGGAATGGGAATCGAAGAGAACTTGAAATTTTAACTATATAAATGGAGGTGAACGTAAATTTCAGCAAAAATCAGAAAGAAAAAATAAAATCCGCTTTTAAGAAGAAAATACCCGTTAGTATTCAATTTAAAATAGATCAACTAAAAAATGGCGAAGATAAGATATTTTTAACAAATAGACAATACAATAAACTCGAAAAACATAAGAAAAACGATAAAGGTGTCAGAATAGAATTTTCTTATAATCAGTTGAAAGAACTTAAAAATGGTGGACTTTTGAAAGATTTATTAGATTTTGGAGAAAATATTCCAGTTGTTAAAAATGTTGTTCCTTATGTTCGTAAAGCTGCTCCAATCGTTAAAAAGGATGTGATTCCTATTGTTCGAAACATTTTAAATTGGTTAGATAAAGAGTTGGAAGATGTTACAGGATCTGGATTAGATGAAAAAACTTTGAATTACGTGAAATCAAACATTGAAAAAAAAATTTAAACCTTTAACATTCGGGGAATTGGAAGAAATCTGCAAAAATATTAAACATTTTAGAGGAATCTTCATGAGAGATACATTACCTGAAAAAGTTAAGAAATTTGAATGTGGAATTGTGAATTTAGACTCGATTATGGGAAGTGGAACACATTGGATTTGTTATTATAAAAATGATAAGAATGCATATTATTTTGATTCGTATGGAAGAATTGAGGACAAACAACCTATAGAATTGATTAAATATTTGAAAAAATCAAGCGTTTATTATAACGATTCTCAAATTCAAGACTACAAAGATCCCCCAATTTGTGGTCATTTATGTGTTTTTGTGTTGAATGAACTGAGTAATGGTAAAGATTTTAAAGAAGTTGTTAACAAATTATTGCTTAATAAATATGGATTCACAAAATATTTTTGACGTATTTGGTACACAAATTATTCAAAATGTAGATAATAGTTTCAATTTTGATAGTTTGAGAAATGAGTTTGATAACAAGTTAGAAAATTTATTACAAAACCTTCCAGATTCAGATATGTTTGCTGTCGAGATTGAAGATTTTAAAGCAGAATATGATAACAAACTTGCAAATTTCATGAGTTCAAATGAAGTTGCTGATAAAATAAAAACATTGGAAAAAGAAGTTGATGATGGTGTAAAAAAATTATTTACCAATTTAATGTCTCATATCGAAAAAGCTGATGAAATTACTGAAGCAATCAAAGTTGAAAAGAATTATGTTAGTTTAGCTAATAAGAAAAGAATTGTCGGTGTTCGACCTGGTATTGACAAACATGATGTTGTTGTTAAAGAACAAATTTTAAAACCTCTAAAATTATCAGAAAACATCGATATTGTTGATTTACATGATCCGAATGTTAAAAATGCCTTAGATTTTAAAGGAAAAAGAATTAGCGGTGTTAGTAAAGGAATTAATCCATTTGATGTTGTTGTAATGATTCAATTAGAAGATCCTATTAAAATGTTTAATGAACTAAAACAAAATTATGAGAATCATAAACAGCATGTTAAAGATTTTACAACAGAAGTCTATGAAAAACTTGATGAAAGAAGTAAAAGATCAGTAGACGATGTTGGTGAATTACTTGATAAAGTAAATAAACTAGAAGAAAACTTTAATACATATAAAAATGAAGTTAATGTATTAGTTGGTGAAGTAATTAACAAAATTCTGGAAGATTTTTATACACATTTCAATGAGGAAGTAAACTTTTTTAAAGATTTTGATACACGTTTCAATGAGAAAATAACACATAATAATGAATTACTTAAAAGTATAGATGATCGATACTCTTTATATCTCGATAAAGTAAATAAACTAAAAGAGAACTTTAATAAATTTAAAGAAGATGTCGATAAAACTTTTGAAAACATCGACAACAGATTTAATGGAGTAGGTGGTTACGATGACTAATTTTCCTTATATAAATGGCGCTCATATACTGTGTGAGGTGCAAAGAGAAAACTGCCACAAACGATATAAAATACTATGCAAACATTAACGGAGTTAAGAGAATTTCTGGAAAATGTGCTGAATGTAACTCAAAAAAGAGCCAATTTATAAAAACTTGATTTTGAAATTTTTTCTTAATAAATAGAGATGGCGGGACATTACAGTGCTTTCGATCTTTTTATCATGCAACACGAAAGAGATTTGAAAAAAGAACATTGGGATGACATTTCTCAAAAATATGAATTATCCGAAGATATGATGAGATTATACGTAAACAAATTGAATTGGTATAACATTGCTAAATATCAAACTTTATCATCAGAGTTCATTCAAGAAAATATACATTATCAATTAAAAGATCATATGTCTGTTCTTTGTCTCTATCAACACTTGAGTATAAAGTTTTTGGATGAAAATAAAGATACAGTTGATTGGAACAATATTATAGATAGCGGTTACTATCCTGTGCAGATTTTATTGAAATATGTGACCGAGATCGCAAAATTTAAGGAAGAGAATCCTGAATATGACGAAGTAGATCATTAAAAATGACTCTAATCTTTTTAATTATTTTACTAAAATTTATATCTTTTCTTATAAAAACGTACATTAGATCGATGAAAAAATGATACATGATGTTTAAAATTTCTAAATTTTCTCTTATTAAATGGCGGACTACAGAAAATATGCTAGTGATATTGAAAGGGCGGAGTTTAAAAATTTCTATCCAATTAGTAAACAACATTTGAATGAACCGAATAAAAGAACTGAGTTTAATATTGATTTTGGAGATAACTTTTGCTCGTCTAACTTCCAGTTTTATATTTCTGGAACTTTAACAAATCAAGATGGTCAAGCATATCTTGGAACTGATAATGTTAGATTAATCGATAATTTTATACCGTTTTTATTTTCTAAGATTGAAGTAAGAAAACACAATAAATTGATAGAAGAAGTCGAAAACTGTGGCCAATTAAGCACAATTAAAGGAACTATTTCGTATTCAAAAAGTGATGTTATTTCTCAAACTTCTAATGGCTTTGAATCAGATTTTAAATTTGGTGTTTTTGAAGCAGCTGGAAATTTATCTCATTTTGGATTAGGATTTTTTGAAAATGTTACTATTCCGATCTATAAAGGAGGATTTTATCTAAGTTTTATAAGAGCAGAAGACGATGATGTGATTCTGAAGACTGCAACTGGAAATGTTATGCCTGTTGATGGAAAAATAACAATTACAGATTTTTTTATTAGAGTTCCAATGATTGATTATAAAACCACGAGTAAAATTAGGTTGATTGATGAAATTACAAAAAGTCAAAACATTATGTTTAATTTTCTAGATTGGCAATGTATTGAACAAAAAGGTATTTCCGGAACAACTTATTCGTTCGATATTACAAATATTTATAGAAATATCTTCAATCCCAAGTTCGTTATCATTGGTTTTCAAACAGGTAGACAGAATAATCAAGAAAAAAATCCTTCAAAGTTTGATAGTTTGGATGTAAAAAATATCAGAGTAAAATTGAACGGTTCTTATTATCCAGATGAATTACAAAACTTAAACATTTCAGGAGGTCTTTTCAGAATCATGTATCAGATGTATCAAGATTTTAAGAAAGTTTACTGTAATAATAAGGAAATGTATTACAATCCTAAAGAATTTTTAGCGAATAGACCTATTTATGTCATTGATACAACAAAGAGTATGACAAATATTTCTGGTTCAAAGAACGATATAATTATCAATATGGATTTTCAAAAAGCTGTTACAAACTCGACATGTTATGTGGTTGTGGTTTCTGAGAAATTTTTAGCCTATGATGTGATTAAGAACGATATTAGAGAAATTCAGTAAAATTCACGTTATTTTCACTATTATTTATCGGATAATTTTAAAACTTTACAGAATTGTTAAAGACATTGATATAAGTATTCATTTTTAATTTCAAAAGAATATCTTAAAAAATGGGGATGATATTAACAAAAAACTATTCCAAGGTCATCTTAAGGGTTGGACCGGAAGTTATGATTTTAAAAAATACTTTAATATTTACTGATCCTATATACCAAATTTCAGCAAAAAAGCTCCAATAGTTCTCGAGATATAAGAGTTTTAAGATAAGGGATGATTGGGGTAGTTTTTGAAAATTTTGTTATTTTCATGAAATTTTAAGTTGAACTCGCTTGTTTTTGAAGTTTCAGATTTTTCTGATAATTTTTTTTATTTTTTTATGAATATTAAGAAATAGGGGATGATTTCACCCTTATGGATAAGTTAAGTCGAAAGAGTTAAGTATTTACTATATGTGTACCAAATTTCATTAAAATCGGTTGAGTGGTTTTTGAAATATAAAATTATTAATAAATTTGTAAACTAGCAATCCTAATTGAACAACTTATATAGCAGAGATATAGCTTATAACTTTCGAGACTCTCCGTAGCTCAGTTGGTAAGACGCTTGCCTTCAAAGCCTGAGGTTCTGGGTTCAAATCCCAGAGCTTCAGGCGCGCTTTTTATTGAGGAAGACATGGTTGTCGTTCAGTGGTTGGGGACAAGTCTTTACACGAGTGGCCATAGTGTAATGACTATAGAACAAGCCGAGTAATGACAACTGTGGTTGGCGCGCCATTTGCTTCCTCACCTTTCCACTTCATTCCTTAATTCCTTCTCTTCCTTAATTCGTACATTCCTTCTCTTCCTTAATTCGTTCATTACATTCATCATTCACATCATTCATTAATACAACATTACACTTACAAAACACCCGACACAAATTCCCTAATTGTATCTCTCCATCAACTTCTACACAGTAGTTACCAAAGAAAAATGAGACTTGGGAACAAAAAAATTCCAGAGTCTAAGACCCGAATTACAGCTCCTAGCCATTAACTTGGTTGGACAGTAGCAGTGCAGGGCCAAGTCTCTAAACAATAGACACCGTAGAAGTTGAATGTGATGTGATTCCCCATAGCGCAAACACGCACACTAACAACACTACACCAAAGACACAATCATTCATTTTGTCTTTTACAATAATTGATGATGTTCATATTATTCTCTTTCATTCCTTCTAAAACTTCAAAAATATACTCTTTCGCTGATGAAAAATCTCGATTTCTTCCGGAATAATCTTTGTAATCGTACACATAATATCCTAAATAGTTGTACAATAGAATGAAATTATTTCTATTTATCTCTGTTGTAGAAATGTAAACACAAACATTTGCGCTGAAAAATTTATATCTCGGCAGACTTAGTTCCATAATCTCCATTTATAAAAAAATCTTTTTGTTTAAATGGAAGAGTATAATGCCAACTGTTACAAGTGTTCTAATAGAGGAGAAATTATCGATAAAAGATATTTAGTTTGTAGAGGTTGTAATTTAATTTTGTTAGAAAGACCTAAACCTAAGAAATTTCGAAATAAATTAACACATTTGAATAACCTGCTTACAAAATTGCAATATGGAGACAAGAAGCAAACAAAATTTGTTACAGAATTTAGAAAACAGAATAAAAATTTTTACTTATCTCTTGGAACCATTGACAAAATTATTTTCCTTTTCAAAGAATACATTAGGTTTGTAGGTATCGATACACACGTTTATTATGAAAAGATATTACCTGTATTTTTTCATTATCTGGATGTTGAATTTGTTTATGATTTTGAACCAGAAATCCTCGATGATTTTATAGTACATTTGGAGAAATTAAACGAAGAACCTCTTGAAAAGAATGCGGTTTTACTCACATTCTCCCCGACTTCTCGAGTGAAGGTTAGCGAATTTCATTTTTTCCGTCTTTAAATTTTTTCTATTTAAATGGAGTTCTTGAAAGAGTTAAATGATATTGGAGAATGTAAGTTTAAAGAGTATAAGAAGTTAAATGAATTGGAAGAAAGGAAGAAACATAGAATCTTGAATTTGGAGAAAATGAAAGATAAATTCGGGTTTACAATAATTGCCGAGTTGGAAGATTGTAAAGTACACTTGCCGAACAGATTTTTGACTGTTTTGGATGAAAAAAAGATTAAAGAATTAAACAAAAATGAAAAATTACACTTGATTGTTACTGGAAAGAAGACTATAAAAGATAAAGAAATTATAACAATTAACTTTGTAGAATAAAGTCTTAACTCTAAAACTTGCAGTCCCTCCCCACGTCATAGTACTGTTTTGATAACCATAGTTGGTGTCTTTCTTCATAGGAATCACATGGAATATTATCTACAGTAATACCTTTTGTTTCACACAAAATGTGGCTATATTCTATAAGAAAAATTCTATAATGCTCTTTAATGAATTGTGTTGATAAATCTTGATACTCACAAAAATTCCTAAGAAATTCATCAATTAAGTCTTGATTATCTTGAAAGGACGTATAATATGGGAAAAATGTCATAAAAAAACGATGAAAACTCTCTGTTTGTTTATTTTTTACTTTCTTTTCAATATCTTTCGTAATTATATTAAATATATAATCCCTTATTTTTTTCGTTTTTTTGTGTGTACACGTGTGCAGTTTTCGTTCTTTCTGCAAAAGACTCTACAAGTTCTTTTAATTCTGTTTCATTTAAAGACGGTATCAACTGTTGTTGAGAATAAACCGGCAATTCACTGAATTCATCTTTGTTGCACTGTTTTAATGCTAGAAACTGAAGAGAGCTTGGTGAGTTCATGTTGTTTATTTAGTAGAAAAGTTTTTTATTAAAGTACAGTATGTTTTTAGTAAAAATGTTTTAAATTGATTAAATTTTATTAAGATAAATCTTTTATTCGTAGCAGATTTGACAACATTTTACAAAGCACAGCTTAAGAAAGTAGAAGCTCAGATTCGGTTAATTTTTCATTCCACAGAGTAGATAGTAATGTACCGATCGCTTTTGGAGACGAACGACTGTAGATTCGGTTAATTTTTCATTGAGATTTGCTGTGTTATTTCTTAGCTTCCTTTATGGTACATTGAACAGTATTTTACATTGCTTTTCGGTCGGCTCCGAAAGTGCGCCAGGAACCCCATATTACTATCTACTAGTGTAGGCATAGGCAGATATAACTAAGTGGACTTTATAATTAGTGATAGAGTATATAGTAAGTGCAAATTAATAATTGTAATGTTTTCAAAACGTTCACTGGCTGCTTTTCCTTTTCTGCTACTGTGCCTAGTTCAAAGACAACGTTTTATTCTGACGCTAATAGCTTCTTGATTCAAATGAGATAAACCCACAGGAGTGAGTTCTTATCACACATATTACGTAAAACTATATGTTTTGTGATAATCAAATACCTGGCAGGCCCTTAATCTTGCTTATATTCAACAAATACGGGTTTATAACAAAATAAATCATAGAGTAAAAAAATTACGAGATAATTTATGAAATGTGGAGTTATTTAAATAATTTCATGTACTACGATATATGACCAGTTACTAATATGGCAAAACATGACTACTTTATATTATGTGACTGTTAATACAACATTATTACAACGTTAATACAACACACGTGTAGAGAACTGAAAAAATAGAAACAATCCGAAAGTTGAGTCAAAGACAAGACCAGCAATGTTTTATTCGCATGGTTGTACATTGTTCATGTTATTTTATTCTACACTGTCTCCTTTATTACTCTTATGTTATTTAATCGCTACTGTTTGAGTTAATCATACTTAATTTAACCCAACTACTATTGTTTTTTATCCTTGCAAGTATATAAGTGAAACATTTAGTTTTAAGCAAAATAAGTGTTTTAATACTTAAAGTAATGAACTATTTAATTTTTTTTTATAAAATAAGGTACATAAGGTATATGAAATAAAGTTCATGAACGATTTGTCACAACTATTCATTACTTATTAAGTTATGTTTTTGATATATGAATTGTATCTTTAATATTTTTCATGCGATTTTACCTTTATCCTTATGTTAAATTTACGTTAAAATTACTTAATGGTTATTTTTTATGACATATACGAGTACAAATGACCAATGATAAACATTCATAACAACTTGCAATAACAGCATTGAGGATACAGTTTCTTGTATTTTGAATGCCATTAGTGGCATTCCTAATATTTAAAAACACTTGAATTTTATGTTTAAATATTCGAATTTTATTTAACAAACTTAAATCTGTTATGATCATTGATATCAATTGAAAATTCAATAATCCAGTAAAAGCCCTTATGTATATTGAGTCCAATTTTAATCAAAACAGCCATCTAATTTTACCTGAATATTGGGCAATATATATCAGGATTAAAACGTAGTATTAAACGTCAGCACATGTGATTACATTTAATCTACAATAATATGTGAGGACAATGTTACTAACTTTCTATGTTCCTTAGGATTGGAATTACTTTTGATTATATTTAGTTTCGGATGCATACATTCTCCGCACCTCACTACATCTTAATCGGTAACTTTGAAAGCTCACAAAGACGAATGAAATAACTGATTTGAAAATTATTAGTCGAATTCTTAACATAGAGTAAGACAAACTTAGTGAAGAGCTGGAACAACATAAACTGGCAGATGTACATATCCCACAAATGTGAATAGTGCAGAACAGTCAAAACAAGGAGAAATCCTCTAAGAGTTAATTTAACCGTTCCTTGCTGATAAGCCACTACCAACTAAAACCGTAATCTCCTTAAGTTACTCTCTTAAGTTTATGTATTAAGGCTTCTCAAGCTTGTGTGTTCAAATTTGAATGCACAACATTAATTAGATAAGAGTGTTTCTAATCTTAATCTCGTTTTATTTATACAGAAAATATGTGGAGTAATGTGATAGAAATGCTAGTCAGCAGCTTTTGATTTGATTTAATGGAACCGTAGTAAAACTAATAGTACCCTGATTATAGAGTGTTATTGTATTGTTTATCCAATAGTAAAAATAAAACTAAATTTAATCACCTGTTTAGAAAACGTCTGTTACAAAGGTTTTGTTAGTTACATTTCTTAAAACAGGTGTTATTGTTACTTTTAAAATCAACCCAACCCTTTTCATCTATACATTTAAACCCTTGTAGTTCCCGAGATCTCGGTACAAGACGAGACGTTCCTATGCGAAGAGTGCCGGAATCTAGGAAAGAGACGATTTCTATTTCATTTTTAGTACCTATATAACTTATCCCATACTGGCTGATATCATACCAAAGGCCAATACATAAACTGAAATAACCTATTAAACTATTGTTTCTACTTTTTCCTGCTAAGAGGTGACGTAAACGACTATCTAAAATGCAACACTTTGTCAGTTGGATCGCGATCGCGATCGCGTCGTCGTGGCGGCTGACGAAGCATTTTTTATGTCCTATAGTTAAATATTATTATAATATTAAATATTACATAATTTAAAATAATTAAAAACTATATTAGTTACTAAAATTAATAAAAATGTGATGACAGTCGCATAAGAAGATTTTTGGACGATGTTTGTGCTGGTTATACGTGCGAGTGTCTATGAAGACAGTGTTAAAGAGTTTGTTTAAAAATTACCTGCGTAACGTTATGTTTATGTTTGAGCTTCGATTTAGTAAGTAATGTTATATTACACATAATTGCTTTCCTTTGAAATGGTTTTTAAGATTTAAGTATTGATTTTTTGACAGAACCAACATTTTTCGTAGTGAAAAATAAATTTTAACTGAATGTGTACCAAAACCCCGTTTTTTTAGCAAAACCAATATCTACCGCTTGACTATTTTTTTATTATTCTGTTTTTGTTCAATATTAGGTTATGACGGATGGTTTTGGGCGTTTTAAATGCTCATCACAAAAGTATTACAATTTTTAAATAAACTTTTCTTCTAATATTTATGTCACCTCAAACTTGATTTTTATTGAAATTTTTTACCTCATATTTATTTCCGTAGAAATTTTGCTGACTAAAGTGATTTTTTATCTTAAAATATTATATGAAAATCTGAATATTTATGTAAATGCCTTTAATTTAAAAACTTAAAACAAGCTTTTTGTAATAAAAATTAATTTGTAGGTACATGTTTTGTACATTTGTAGGTACAACGTTGCGTTTTTATCCAAAACTCTCTGGAACTTTTTGCTTAACCACACAAAATATACTCGACACTTTTCAACATGGAGTTTTTAGTCTCTGTCACTCAAAGACTTTTAAAAACAGTAATCATTTGCTCCAACACATCCTCCTTCATAGCTTACATGAAACAACTCTAACGATTGTACTGAGGTTTTACATGGACATTCTCAATGTTCCTAGTTAACATATAAGCTTATTCTTATTTAAAAGTCTCTCCTGGCTACGCCACACGGGTCTATAAAATTACAAAACTTTCTATCTTGGTCTCGAAAGTTGCATTACAACAATCAAGTGTTAGCTATTGTAAGAGCTTGTTATTTGTTTTCATTTATTGTCTTGAAAGAACCAGAGCAACCTTTATAGTAACAACATTTATATCAAAATTAAATAAGAATAAAATACTTAAGCAATACTTATTGATAGGATTAGATCCAAAGGGTAATACAAACACACTATAGCTTAAAATATCTAAACTGAATAATAACATTGCTATCTAAAGTAGCATTCTTGAAGGCTAGTTAGGGATAGCACGGGCTCAAAAACTTCTTGGTTTTACGTCAAATTTTATCAGTGCTATCGACTTCGTACTGTGTCGACTATCTCTATTAGGTTCCGACAGTGCCTTATTGATCCTTTAACCGTTTCGTAGTCGGTCCTCTCGTCTGTGAGATACTTGATAGAAAGGACCTATGCACTCGAAACTTTGTAGTAAATTCCTCTTAATCCTAAAAATATAGCTATTTTTTCTAGATTCTATAGTTAAAAAGGCATTATATCCATCTGCCTGTCCGTCTGTACGGTACATCTTTTGTTACTTCCTGTTGCTTCTTTTGATAGTCGACCCTATCGGTTTGTTTAATTTCATCCCTCCATAGTCTAGTAGCCCATGAGTTCTGGCAAATAAGATTAGAAAGGAATAAAATTATACGTAGTTAAATCTCAAATATCTATCCGATGACATAAAAAGATATTAAGATCATATTCTGAGTTTGAAAACTGCGTGTACATCTCATTATAATAAATCATGCACTACATGTACGAGACACAGCTTCTTAAATTCTTTTTAAATACAGAGTTATTGATAATCCTGGCTTGCAAAGGGTAGTTTTTGAAAATTACTGTCTTTGTTTGGAAAAAACTATTTTGTACAATTATATATTATTCCACTGTTCATTGATAAAAAGATCAGAGTTTATCCTGAGTCTTATATCATGTTTTACGTTTAGGAGCATTTATGGTTCAATGCCAAAGATGATTTGGCCTGAATGCCTCAATCAAAAAGCTATATAGGGATGTAGCTCTTAGCAATCTACGTGGTACAAAGGCGACTACTTTTGGCTTTTAAAATCTATATTCGGTGTAAAGTAATTCCAGTGATATATTTGAGTTTTAGTTTTTTACCAATTAATAAATTCTCGTAAATACAGATTACTTAGAAACCTATTATGGTCTAGAGGAAACCCCTGTCTACTTCCAATATAAAGGAGATATTTAATAACTACATGTAACATTTCATAATATTTGTTTGTAACGTTATGTGTTATAGAAGGCTTCTTGTTATTCTGACTGTAGTGTGAGAAAGAATTAACCGTTGAGACATTTTATTTTGAATTTTTTTCGCTGTTTTTCCTTAAAACACATCAAAATGCCTGTTAAAATGCCACACCAAAATGAAAACCAGTATCTTGGACTTCTTTATCACTACTGATTAGACAATGTTCTCAAATGTAAATATTGTAAATCAATATGTCTGCCATTTTGATGAATTTGAACTGAAAGTGTTAACAGTTGTTTTTATCAGTTGAATTTGAATTATATTCAAATATTTTCCGAATTTGAAAATATTTAGGGTAAATTTTATATCTTTCTCATCATATACACCTTCCGCGAATTTAAATGGATATTCTAAAAACATTATTATCCAAATTAGTCTAGCTGTTCTCGAAATTAGCGCTTAGTAACATACTTTTACTTAGAAGATTTAATTTTGAATACTCTCAGAACATTGAGTTTTAAATTTTTGAGAGATAAATACAACGTAAATATTTTAAATAAAGTATAATTTTTTTCATTAAAAAAATGGAATTGTAAAAATTGTATAACTTACTTTGGTTGTTAAAAATAAGATTTTCAAATTGAAACAAATAGATTTATTTTCAAAAATAATTACAATAATTAGACATTCACCGTTAAGCAACCAATCTTGCATATGAATAAATTAAATTCCTTGCAACATTTACATTCTATACATGAAATATTACTTCACAAATTTGCTACATGATACACACTTGAGTTATTTACTTACGTTCGATATCAGTGTTTAAATAACAAAAGTCTACACAGTAACTCTGCTTAAAATGATATTATTGTGTTTTAGAATAGTTCAAAAACGTGCATTAATGTGCCACATATTAAGCAAAAAGAATTTTACAAATATAGAGCTCTGTAATTTCTCATTCCCGTGATAGTTACCCATCAATCTAATGTAAACGTAATCGTTAACACTCAGCCAAATCCCATTGCGTATATTCACCGTCATTGAACTCAGTGTTCCAGTGTAGAATTGAAGTATCATGCATAGTTACATATTCATAGATCAGTTCGTATTAGAGATATTATGGGGAAGAGAGACAAACAGACAAAGCGAAATGTTTTTCAGCCCTTCAAATGATAAGCTTTTTTAACGTTCAACCCATTAGCCCTGTAATTTATTTGTAATGCTGTTTTTAAAATTGACACACATAAAACTACTTTTATTGCGACTGTATTGAAATATCTTTATTCCAAATCTTAAATAAAATACTGTAATACCATAATAAAATTTGAAAACAACAAAGTAAAATTCAAAGATTTAACTCAATTCTTTTTATAATAGACACTTATACAATAGTGATCTTCAAAAAGTAACAAATGAACAACGGTTGTTCGGAATAAAAGCTGAAACAGTAGATAAAGGTGGTGTATGGTGACGCAATAGTTGTTTATTTTCTCTATGCATAGCAAAAAATCTGTCGATACATCAAAGGAGAACCACTTTTTGACAGACATAATTGAATAAAGGTGAGAAAAAAATGCCTTTAGCGTTAGATATATTTTTCTTTCTTTCTCACATAATTCAATATATCAAACAACCAATACTCGTTCTTTTGATTTATCTCTTTAATGCAATAACTGTTTTGTTTAAGAAATACATCATTTATAAAATTTAATAGTTATATTAAAAAAAACCCCTATTAAAAAAGGTACTTTGTATTTCATATATATAATTTGATCGGTAAATTCAGTACGAAAATCTTACACATCTTACGGGTCGATTATCCAACTAGGTCCTTCCAGTGCTTTATTAATCCTATTAAAAATCGTTTATTGCCAAAATAAGCATAAAACATTTCTTTTAAACCCTATACTCTGTATCACGATTACATCTCAGTTATTTTAGAGCAGAATATAAAAGTGTTTTAGATTTCTCAGTTGATTTTTAATAATATTTATTCTTGTTTATTTCGTAAGGATTGAAATTGGGGAAATAGCGGTGAGCGCTATAATAGGTTTTATTAATAGCTAATACTAACTTAACTTGCTAACAAGATAACAATTATATATTCATGGACGAGGTTCGGTAATTAATTTCAACAATAAAATTTTTATAAATTACCATTACAGTTGTGAAAAACTATTCCTAAACACAAATAAAGATTATACGATTTTTGCAACAAACTTTGACACAGAATATTATAACTGAAGTCTTTAAGTGAAATAAATGGGAGGAAGCCTATTTCCCCTTACACCGGAAAGATGGAAAGTGTAGATTATCTCAGCAAAGTGGTGTAGTAATAACACATTATGACAGAACGGATACTAATGTATAGAAACGTTAGAAAATTGCATTAATACAATTTTATGAACTGTTTACATTCAAATGCATAATATTAAATCCGTAGTGCTCTAAAGACCCTTATTTCTTGCTTTAGTTTAAAGCAAAGAAAAGTTTCAATTTCAGCTAGTTATATTTGTAAGGTACATATAACGTAGTAGATGCTGTATAATATAATTATTTTGGGAATTGAAATACTAGGATTATTTTCTCGTTTATTTAGGACAAAAATAATAATCGTCAAAAAAATATACTAAAAGTTATACAAACATTATTATTAAAACATTTCTGGAACCGGTACTAAGATCAGTTTCATTCCTTTATTTTGTTTAGTAATTAGGATTGTTACAAAAATATTTTAGTTTCTTTCATTATATCCTCTTTAACTTATATGTGTACCGCAACGTATATAGCATTCTCTGTTTACCAATGAAATGTTTGAGATCTTGATTTATGATTGCGCTATCATACATTTATTAACAGAAAATATATTTTCAAATGTTTTCTATTTAACTATTATTAAACTAGAAGTACGCCACATCAGCCTTTGCTAATGTAGCATTCAAACCCTTTAGCTCATTTCATTCTTGAGGTGCCCTGTGGACAGACAGTATATACAATATATACATACAATAATGCAACAAAGAAGTTAACATGAAAATTACTTGTTATAGAATGAATTTTTGTTGAAATAGATTTTCGTAGAAAATTTTAAATCAGCATGAATGTTGCTCGATCGTATATATATATATATATATATATATATATATATATATATATATATATATATATATCCACTCTGAATTATTTTCGTTAATCTGGAGTTTATATCAGTATTAAATAATCAAATGTTACACACCAAGTCACTATAACAATATTGTGTATTAAAATGTTTATGTAAGGTAAATATATTATTATGTCATATATTTGAATTTCCTATAGGTTTATTGATTTTATTTTACACATTTATTTATTGTGTTATACTCCTGTTACCAACATATTTACTTATAAGAACAACATAAAATTATTTCCCAACTCTCAGCGAAATCCCATGGAAGTGAGAGATATGCACCATCATTGAACTCAGTATTTCTTCCTAGATATCGTGCAGAGACAATAGCGTAGACAGACATAAACAAGGAAATAAAGTTTTCTCAGCGTCATTAATGGTAGGCTTCGTAGTAAAGCTTAGCCAATAATCATTACTTGTGTAATAACAGTCAAAAAATCAGTCATGGCAGACAAAAGTTAAAATAAATAAATTTGTATTTAATTCATATACGTAATTCTAATTGAATTCCTTTTTCTTCTGTATGCATAGTGCATTACTTTTCATGTTCACTGATTTGCAATTCCTACTTTCAAATATTACAAACTCATTGATGGAACACCGTATAAATAATTTTCAGTTACGTCTCTTAGACAGCCAACCCTTCCCAGAGATTACAGGAGGAATATTTAATCTTGTTCAATGTTCCAAATTTAAATGTACAGGTTAAGCTATTACTGAAATATTTTTGCATGGTACGTTCAAAATGTTTAAGTTTTAATGCGTTCTTCAGATATTCTGATACGTAGGCTATACGTTGCCTGTAATGGTTATATATGGTTTAGTAACACATAACTATGTTGGAAAGTGTTAATCAATATCTGCTGCTGCTTGGTTTGTAATTGTCTTGATCAGTTCTATATTAAAAGTAGTTATCGCTGTACACAAAGTTAACTACACACAACATTGATCCGTGTAGTAGGGAGATAGCTTGACTTGATATTCTCATAGTCCGAGCCAACCTTTGATCAGCGGTATGAAGCAAACACGATGCACGTCACAGGGTGTATGTACAGGGTATTGTTGACATATAAGCATTAGAGGTAAGAGACTATGTACTGACTGAAGATCCTCTGACCAACGCTCATACCATAACTAGTCTGGGGACTGTGAAATACCGTATTCCGAGTGCATATTAGAACTGTATACTTGAGAGAACTATTGAATAAATTGTACAAATATTACATTTTACATATACAAAATTAGTTGGATAATATTTAGATCCATTCAGAGTAGCCTTGATAGTAAAATTTGTATTATCGCTTAAAAATGATTTATTAAGGATAAAAATGGTTTTAGGTCTATTCCAATCAAAGTAAATATTTAAAAATACATTATAACATACAGGTATAAAGTAATCAATACGTGACTTATTTTCGCTTTGATTAGTTAATAGATTGAATTAAATATTGGTTTTTACTTGATGTAAACATCGCATTTTTTCTTGGCTCATCAATTAGATGTAAATTGCAAGTCTACCTTATCAAATGAACCAGTATGTCTTTATTAAGCGAAAAGAACAACTATCTCTTTATATTTATTTTTTGATTCGAACATAGAACTGCTACTTCTAATGTTATATAGGAGTTTTAGTGCAATTATATGCAAAATCATGAATTTTGAAGAAGTATTCCTACATTTACATAGTACTCTTACAATTATACTTTATTCTATATTTTAATGCTTTTTACACTCATGCATCTCGTTAGTAAAATGGTTCATTGATTATTTGAAACTCACTTTTAATTCAAATAAAAAAGAATTCACCAAAACACAAGTACTTATATAAATATACTAATTAATATAAACTCTAATACAACAAGGTATAGGCGGTGTGAGATCTCCGTAGGAGAAATAACAAGCCCCCAGCGTCTGAGGTATTACACTGGGGCAGTAATGGAATGGGTCCCACATTCCACTTAGGGGTCCTAACCCCCTCACTCCCTAGAGTGCGGCTGGATTATGATAGGTTCAAATATGGGACCTCACTGTCGTACTTTACTTCTTATTCATTATGCGTTCTTTTTAAAAACGATCTTATACTGTTATCTAACGGGTAAACAAAGTACGGTACTGCGTGTATGATGTTTTTCCAGTTCAGCTTTTTAATGTAAAACTAAATTTATTATTGTTTTACTTTTGAGGATTTGGTTATGATTTGTTTGAACTCCACTGATCAATGTATTATGAGGGACACCACATGTCTACATATATAATATAACATTTGTGTATGTAATAAATGTACGATTATAAGCACTATAATACAATTCGTAAAACAACTATAACAATGTACGCCCCTGTATAATATGTATGGGCATTGTCTTTGATTCCTATTGTTCATAAGCCACATCTGATTTATTACAAATTTTGAATAACTGAAAACCATGGTTTTTTTGTTTCTCTTATAGAAATCCACGATAACTTATTAGATAAGCAAACATAATGCTATTTACTATTTCCATATAAAACTGTACATTTTTGTTTTAAAATTGTGTTTGATTCTTTCTAATAACTACAATTTATACCTGAAAAAACATGTCCCATAATTATAACTTCGAAAATTTTTAACATTGTAATTACAAAATACGCTAAAACTAATATCATTCAAAGCAACAGTACTGTTTAAGTTTTGTGTTTTTAGAAATTTGTATTTTATTAACAGTACCCATTTTCAACTCACACCAATCGTCAAACCGACTACACCCAACATAAACAAGATTAAAAATAAAAATTTTGATTAAATAGCGAATTTAAAATTTATGTATAGGCAATTTATATCTCAAATTAAGGCTATTATCAAACTGAGAACTTTACACAATTTAATTTTTCCCATATCTATTACCATTTCCAAACAGAGAGAAAATAAATTCAATTATAATTAAAAAAAAAAATTTTTGTAAATAAATTAAAGGCATTGGCATTGAGAAACTTTTAATAAATTACGTGCCAACCTGAGTAAAACTGTGCGTTCGCGATAAATATTCGTTGTACATATTGCAAACCATAGTACATAACATATCAGCCGTGTAATGAGGAACCAAAAGAGTTACGGCAACAATTGAGGTCAAATTGAAGAGTATCAAAATGTGTATAAATTATTATTTATGAAATGATATTTTTCTTATCTCGAGTAACCTTTAGACGCATAAAAAATAAATCAGCGCCAAGTCACCACAAACATACTGTAAACGTATAAATTATCTGTCTCTTTATCTCGTTTTCTGACCTTAATATACTTTCGTCAATATACAGAGTGTAAAAAGATATGGCGGTCCATACAAAACCTTTGGAAAATGTTTCATGGAAAAAGAAAGCGCAGTTAAAAACTAAATGGATCAATGTTGTATCTTTTTGTTTCCTTACTGTCTGTATGGGTGTTAGGTTTTATTTTATATTTAAGAACCATAATGATATGAAATAAATATTTGTGCATACAATTGTCTTGCAGTATTTTTTATGTTATCATATTGTGTTATCAGGACTTCGATGCTGAAGGTGGAAAGTTGGTAAAACATGTAAGATTCGTGAATGTTGAGTTGTATATTTGAATGGGATCCTGACGTCGGAAAATGTAAAAAATTTACTGTAGTTCTTAATTGTTAATAACAACGTTTGTTATAGATGTAAATCAGGTCTCTGCAGTAAATATTGATTGATATTACATTTTAAGATGATGGGCAGTTCAAGATTTCATAGTTTAATACTGTAAAACCTAATAAGATAATGAAAAACATCAAAAAAACATTTTGACACCTAAAACATTTACATCGACTAATAAATATGTGTATGTACACTTTTGATTGTAAGAATGCACGGCTTTTAATTTATTACATAATTAGGCCATAATTAATCATCCGTGCATTATAACCGACACAAGTTTGCATCTAGATTATTTACCGGTTCTATATCTTATCTGATTTTTAAAATAGAAAATAAAAACTAAAATTCACACACTTACAGACAGACTATATAAAAAATCGTCACTGGTTCCATTTACTTTTTAGCTCCTCCTGAACAAAGAAAAACTATTCTAAAGGTTGTGTTAGGTGTGTTTATATAATATTTCATCTTCTCACGGTCGGTTTTAAGTGTATCTTGAGAAATCTGACAATCGATTCCTGTATTCCGTATAGATTTAATGGGAAACCAGTGCAAACCGGTTTTCGACACGTACACTATAAGGGTGAATATTCAAAAAAACAAAATGAATATCACAGTAGAAATGTTCTCTTCTAATATTTATGAGTTTTAACGCATATTTTGCTGTAAGGAGCACATTAAAAATAGACTCAAAATGCTCAGATACGGTATTACAGCTGTAATTAGTCATTCCCTCAAGAGAGCTCGCTGTTTTGTGCTGTCAAGAGGTTAGCGGTTCATTGTACAGGGTCTCAACTCTAAACCTTTAATCTGTTCTCTTTATGCCATGCAGTTGCAGGTTAGTTGTAAATACCTTAACATCTTATAATATTACAAGAAATATCACAACTTAAATAATATCTTTTGATTTCAGACAGTTTTTGTAATTTTTAATATCTTAAATCAATGTGTACGAAATGTAGTGAATAAACATGTATTCCAGACATCAGCTTAACAAAACTTAGTTAGACGATTACGTGATTAATTGCAAATAATTTCCAAATATTTATGTCTGAACAGGGCAATGTTTTTGATTTTTTATTTTGACTGGAATGAATAGGTACTTCTCTCCTTAAGTTTCATTTGTGAAGTTTGTATAATATTTAAGTTTAAATGGTAATAACTGAAAAACGCTAACGCGTAATTTTGAATATTTAAATAATTATAATTACCTAATGAGTTTAAAACTTTGATCTTGATCAGAATATATTCACATTGTCAGTTGAAATATTATACTGGATTATTAAAACATACAAATATTTATTCTATTAACTTTTACATTTAACTTTTTCTATACAAGGTGTTCTGTTGTTTAGTATCAACTCATATAACTAACACTCAATTTCAATTTCCTACTTGTCCTTTACTTCAATTCCTTTTAAATAATAGTAAAAAATATATTTTAGGCTATCGAAAACCTATAATTTATGTATATAAAAATCGAGTAACATTCTAGGAACCAAATCATTATATTTTATTAATTAAATAAGAATATTACGTGTTTTATTGTAATTGGATGAAGGATCAGAAAAGGAAGCCTCGAGGCATTATATCAGGATAACAAGTTTTGGTAGAGTCTCAAAGAGAATTATAATTTAATCACACGAGTTTCTGTTTGTTACGTAAACTTAACAAAGACTATAATAACTTGTGCCACGCATGTTTCACAACAAACCTTCCTTTGCTCTATCCACAGTGCAAAACTCATAGCTTACTTACAGTATACTATAAACGAGGGCTTAAAGGTTCAAGAAAACAAGATATTTTGTGTAGTATGTCATATAATACGTCTAGCAGTTACCTGCGGTTTCGTATGCAATATCATAGGCTTTGCACGTATATGAGCACTACAGGTTCAAATTACTAAATTTTTTACGCTAATGTTTTGCTTGTCTTAAAATTAAAATTTGATATAAATAGCTCTTAAAGGCCAATAATATACACTTTTCGTATTTTCTTCATCGTGGCAAACTCACCATTTGCGTGGGAAATAAGTATTACTCGAACCAGAAGGGCTAATAAACCTGTAAAGACTACAAAATTACGTGGGAAGCCGTGGGTAACCACTAGTATTAGTAAAAATGTAATATATGTATTTAGTTTGATATATGGTGAATAACTCGCTAGGAATTACTGAGAGATGTACTCACAAGCAATTTGTAAATGTCACGGAAACATTGTCATTAATCATTTATAATTTCTTATTGATGTTATTATTATCATTGTCGATAACCGTTTATTTACTTCTATGCATACCCTCATATTTCATCATATAGTCATCACATATTATATACTAGAACATTCTCTAAACTGCAATAATGCAACTCGGAGCACTGAAAAGTTTATTGCAAACACAATTCATATCTCTGTATTACAAACATATGTTGAATGGCCATACTTTATTCCAAGTTGGTACTTTTTAACTTTAGATAATAGTTTTATTCTGGAATGTTACCTAATGAGTGTATCAGGCTATATTCCTGACTTCATGATGACTTTTAAATTTTTTAGAAGTTTCGAACAACTTTCTATACTATTTGATGTTGAAAACATAAACATGTTTAACAAAATAGACTATTTATATATAAAGTCTACGAATTATATGACATTACGATATACTAATATGTAATAATATATTACCGGTATTGTATGTAATATAAATCAAGAGTTATAACAACATTGTCTCTTATCCGATCTGATATTAATACTAGCTTTCATGGAGAATAATGATAAAAGAGTAAGTGAGGTTACATAACTCGGTTACATATCAGTTTAATCTACGTCTTGTGTTTGTGGATATCCAACAAAGTGATTATTAAAATCAATAGTAAAATTAAATATTGTAATTTCTTTATTTTTTTACAACGCCAGATTTTATCTTGTCTTCCAGTCTTCATTATTTTTTAAATAAAGGATAATTGATATTATCGCATAAATAGATATTACAAATCAGTATAACCACCATAATACCTAGATCTGAGGTACTACCTTTAGACAAGTAGGCTCTATTTTCAGTAAATTAGATATAATCTTTACATTAGAGCGGTTTCTATTAATATATCACTATTAGGAACAATAATAAATCCACGTTTTGTTTGCTTTCTTTATCGTCGTAGCAGTATAACTTATTCTTGATCATTTAGGAGACTTGAAAGTCATTATTCAAAATAAAAAAGAGTAAAAAATAATCATAGATCTCTGCAATCTGGAACAATATGCCAACGAACGTACATTAAGGTTCTGAAACCAATGCAATATTTCTATATTGTTGTTGTTGTTGTTGTATTAACCAGGTCTCCGTTTATAACGCAAATTTTAACTTATGTGTGTCTTAAATCTAATAAACGATAGTATTTAAATTTAAGTATCAAAGCCCTGTTGAATGAGGTTTAGATTACAGAGCTTGTATTTGTAAATTTAATATTGCTTTGAATATGAAAAAGAATAATTTAATATATCCGACTATTCTCACTAAGTAAAATAGTAGCAAATTCAGTATATCCTCTGGAAGTTTCCTTTATGTGGTCTTAAAGAGATGTCTTTAAGACGTGAACTTGTTTATATGAATGAAACAAGTAGGTAATTGAAAGTCTATATTTGTTTGTACTTTTTATCTTAGACCAAGAAAATGAGAAAATTTTCATAGCACTCGGTCCTTAATGGAATGTTTTGCATCTTTACAGAGTGGCATCATATTCAGGATAGATAAGGTGGGGATAGGGACCTTCTTCTGTATTAAATGGTGTCTGCTATCTATGAACTCTACAACCAATATTCTAAGTAGGCTAAAACCTATCTATCAACCCTTTTCTATCCCGAAATTTGCGGTATCCATGTCATTTCAACTAGAATATATAAACTTGCCATTAGTGAATTGACAAAGTTCACTGGATTTGATGAAGTTATAATCTCAAAACTTGTAGTTATATAATTATGTAAAGTATCTGTTTAAGAGTACTAAGAAATATTTCAAAGACATCAAGTGTTTCACATATTTAAATACAAAAGCTCAGATTATATTAAATTAAAAATTAAAATCTTGCCGGTATTTTTAATTGCAATTTAAGCAGTCTTCAAATATTTTAAAAACTTGTTTGAGATGAACTTAACAAAACCTTAAGGTCCGTGCTTTTGTATCGTTGTTTTTGCAATCTCTACTACTGGATAACTTTGAATCCATGCACTTAATATGCTACACCTCTCCTTGACAAGGCAAATCTTAGAAAATGGATGTATTTTGTGGTCTCCATTCCAGGAATTCGTCTCTCAGAAGCTACAAGTCTGATAGAATCTTTTTATACTCCTTTTAAATTAAGACTGTGCTTAAAAAATTGGAAATGGGTTCTGGCCGACAGAAAGGTATTTCAAGTCTTCATATTTTTTGCTTAACGACAAGAGGTACTTCAACTTCCTGTTAATGCTATATCCGGGTTCCAGTTATTTTTCCTATCTCGGAAACCTTTTGGAGAGAACGCCATTGAAATATAGAGGACTTGCTCAGCTGACTTCCTCGAATAATAAGGCCCGAGAAGTCCGTCAGCCAAGGGGTTGATTTTCTTTGTTGGAAAGCGAAAGTGTTGCGAATTAAAATTTAAATCGTTAGGAGCTAACCTGTGGAGTTTTCATCTACATTCATGACAAATATGCACCAAATACATATCAGTAAATATTGTCTATTATAAGAGATATTTCGCGACGTTTTGTTGATTTGTATAGTTTCGCCAATCAAGTAAGAGCCGGTACTACCAGACCATCGTCCTAATCGTAACCCGAACAGTGGTAAATTATTTTATAAATTAAACTCTCAACTAGCCAAACTATTCAGTTTTGTTTATACATCATATTTGACTTTGGAAATTGCTATTTAGATTCAGTCATATTTACTTCACCTTAATTCGCACCTTAGAGTCAATACAGTTTACTTCATTGTTCCGGTAATCTATTAATAAGAACCACAGAGTCGAAGTTAATTTTAGTTCTTTTTAGCTTAAGCTGGGATACAAAGACAAGCTTAAGATTTAGTTTGTGTTACATTGTAGAGAAAACTTTCCTTTTATATTTCTATATAATTTTCTTTGTTCCTTATAGTGCTGTTTCAGAACAGTTCTCCGTCTACAATTAAGTTAATATGAAATGTTTCGTAGAATATAACGTTAGGCCTTGTCTTAAATTAGAACACTTTGAAGTATCTCCACGTTGGGAGGGACTAGAGAGACGGTCGCTTCACGGTGTAATGTCAAAGGGTCGGCTTCCTTCAGAAACATCAAAGACGAGATGTTCTCCTCATGTGGTGATATACAAGCTTTTATATACAAATTATTTCCAGCAAATTATAATTTTAATATTCTTTGAGCTGCACTATAATAAAAAAAATTTTTGACCACATCTAACACTAATTAATTTCTATAAAAATATGTTTCAGAATCTCTCTTTATTGTAATCATTACAAATCTGCGTTCCCATTTCCTTTCGTATATTCACCAAAATTTTGGTAAAACTGAAACTACTGTTGCATTATATGAAGTTGTTAGCATAAAGTTTAATAGTTACTGTGTATTTTAGACACATATAGCCTAATGAGTGGATCTTACGAATATAGCATATATAAGTAGGTGCGATTGGAAGAAAGGTAAAATATTTTTAGAGACGAGACTGAATACATAACACCATTCAAGATGCTAATGACAATTTATCTCAGATCGTATGCCTTGTTTTCTACTATATTACTTATCCATATTTACGGTCCACATACAATTATAATTTTGTGTAATATCTATTTCTTATTGTAGCTATGAATAGCATTTTTCTGGACAAAATTTTAAATACTTTTTAAATAACAAACCAGTTGGATCAATTTGCATATATATATATATATATATATATATATATATATATATATATATATATATATATATATATATACTTTATATACTATATATATTATACTTTATATATCATATACTATATATAGTGAATCCTAATAATTTTGAAAATTTCACGAAGCAAATTAAACAAACAACAATGTATTATATATAGTAAATGACATGTTCTATAAGCATGTAGCTGAAATAGGCTTGTGTTTGTTTGTATGGTGATTCTCAGGGGTTTATAAGCGGATTTTTTTTCGGTCACATATAAAAATCAAAGCAATATACCTCTTCTAAAGACAATTATAACAGGATAAAATAGGGCTACCCTAAGTATGCGACGCGGCTCCCTAAAGTATCTCGAAATCCTGCTAGGGGCCCCGCGGTTGAGTAAAAGTGATTAAGAAAATATTACATAGTGTGGAAGTAAATATTTATTGCCTTCACGACAGACTAGTTTTATAATGTCATGCCAAATTATTTAAATATCAATAATATAACTATATATTTATAAATGATTTTAAATTGGATTCATTTTTAAATAATTAAGCATAAACAGAATAAATAGCGATCCGGTGAGAGTATCGCAGGCGCATTCACAAATATTTCTTGAAATGTGTTGGCCTTGACACCACACATCAATCGACCCACGTTAGCAGAAAAGCATGACATTGGCTGGCAAAAATGTGTAGGTTATATGTAACCTACTGATTGATAGTTCAATACCGCCTCAAAAAACGGGACTTCAAGTCTGTTCGACTGAAAGTAACCATTGAATTACATGATCCATAGAAAAGGATTAGCCGCTGAAATGTTCATTAAGGAACTGCAAGTTATACTTAACATTGTTATCGGATAAAATATTGATTTATTTTAACAAATGTAAAAGGACATGGAATTCGACCACTCCTGTTTTATTCTACAGTAGTTCTTGTTGGTTATCTCTTGGTATTCCCTCTCTTAGGCTGTTTGAGCTGAGACGCAAAATATTAGTTACTATTGTGATGCTTGGACAGTACTGATATTATCTAACTTTTACTACAGTTTTCCACAGACAAGACCTATAAATATCGAATTAATTATAAATTCTGTTTAAAGCACAAAGTATACAAAATTTAAAAGTGTTATAAAACCTGACGTAACCTTACGGAAAACCTTATGTTTTAATAAATAATTAAGGTATAGTTTATAAAACTATTATAACTTTAATATTTTATAAATATTAAAGAATATTTTCACATAAGGCCTTTGAAATTTGCGGACTACCGTCACATTTTGATATGGCATTTTTACAGTGATTTAAGGAAACGAAGAAACATGAATAAGACACAACGACCAGTCCTTTACTATTATTTAGTCCAAAGAATAAAAAGAGTTATATGACGTAAAGTATATTAATTAAAATCTTTTATAATTTTGGGTTTATAAAAATACTACTTTGAAATTTTGCATGAACTTAGTAAGGGTTTCCTCCCTAAATTAGAACTTGGACTTCAATCTAAGACCGTATAAGCTTCTCAATTCTACGTATGTATTAATGTGCAGATCAGGACTACAAGACAAACTCAACTGTGGGACTAGAAATATCTTACACCACAACTATATGACAAAAAAAGGAGTGAACTCTTCTCAACCGATGTATTTTTGCAGAAACCTGCGTACTATTTGTACTTTATAGATCGAGGCAGTAAGGCAAATTCAGCTGCGAAGTCCGAGATATAGTTATTTCGAAAAATAAATGTTTCTTCACCCGCAACACTTTATACAAATGTCAGGTTAAACTCTGACAACGATGAACAGTGAAGGTACATGTCTACCTGATGTATGCACTTATGTTCAACGTCCTATAGCGTTCCACCATATTACATCATAAGTGGTTTTACTAATCGAAAGCCAATAAGGACTTCGATTTTGAATATTTCGTGCGAGGCTGTGGGCATCAGCTAGCGTTTTTTATAAAAGCAACAATGTCGTGAATAGCTAATTTTAAATTGAACGGCTGTTTGAACAAACATAACTTCTAATAACAACTCCTCCAGCGATTGGAGTCAGGTGGTTTGTAGCTTTGATAGTATCTCACTTTTATTTAACAACAAGCTTATAGAGATGAAAATTTTTATTGAGTGTAAAATCTATGAATAACGTCATAATCCCATTGACACTAATGGATTGCTGCTCTCATATTAATGACTTGCAAACTTGATAGCATCATCTATCTGGAAAGTGATGAGCAATTTATCACAGTTTTATGAGATCGCGTTTCGACTAACTGCGTCTGAATACATAACAAGATTTCAAATCAGAACAACTATCATGAAGAAGCATTTACGATCAAACGTTTAGAAATATAATGTTCAATAACGTGTCAATATTCTGTCAAACTTTCTATGTATTCATACGGTTATTTGATTTCAATATTTATCACGGTTATTCTCTCAAGTTTACATGTATATGATCAGTTATTTCCATATCAAGATATTGTTTTATTCTTTAATCTGTGTAAGTAAAAAAGAAACAACTGGCAAGCAGTATGAAGAGAAGATAGATAGCATGCTTACTGGTATTCAGAATACTATTATTACCTATCCAAATTATGTTACCAGAACCTATTCCTGTTGTAGCATGTGAAGTTCACAGCTCTGGAACTCATATTACTCTACTTAACAAATGTGGCATGGAAACTGTGGAGAACCCCGATTACAAATCCTTAAGCATTCTAGAGAAAAGAATCAAACTCATCGCGACTAGTAGAGATGATATTCCAGCACCCAGTAATCGCAAATGATAGCTAAACGATAAACTTCTTTCTTAGCTGTAACGTTAATAACAATTCTGCTAATCAAGTAAATAAACTTCTTAAGATATATAATTTTTTTCGTAACGCCCCTCCCAATACTTTTAGGTAATAAATGTATCACATATTAAGAGTTTATATATTTTTGAGACGGGTGATAAGAAGGTTAATAGAATTACTGGCACACCGTGTTGGTTATTGTGTCATCATTTTATGTTAAAAAAATAGAATAATAATTTTCAAAATATAAAATCCATGCTATTGTGTAGATGTTACAAACCTTCAAGTATAAGGTTCAATACGCATAAAGACGTACAACTAACCTGTGTTGTGAAGAATTAGACGTACACTATACTCAACTTTGGAAATATAA